>NC_059108.1:117060105-117167605 GCF_020740685.1 Jaculus jaculus | reverse complement strand
CATCTGGGGAATGCTTAAAGGAGAAAAGTTTGATTTTTAGGGTTTTAAAGGAAATCTGGGACCTTTCTTCCTTAAAAACTTATCATACAAATGAGACATGAGGTCTGTTCTCTTGGCTCCAGCTGTAACTCAATGTCTGATGCATTTCACTTGGAAGTGAAGACTCCCAAGCTCTGGAGTGCTTGATACTAGCTTCTCAGTTCGCTAGGCCCTAAGAACAGGATGATGCCGGATCTTTTTTATAGCTTCCTATTTCTTCTTAAAAGACAGGGTCTCTATTATTTGATATTGTTTTCTATCCAAGTAGTCCTATAATTGTAGCACCCAAATTGTACTAATAAACTTTCCAGTCTACTACTTAGGTTTATAAATAAGCAAAAATGAATGGTGCAAATTTACCCCTTTTATGTCTGTACTGCAGAATCTTGAAGGATTTAATATAAATGAACCAACAATACATGTTCAAGTCCTATAGCAGAGCATAGGTGTTTGAGACCCTTCTTCTGGTACCCCACTCCTGCCCCTATGCTTCCATCCAAACCACTGTGCAGTGTGGTAGCACCACCAGGCCATGACTGCCATGGCCCTCTTCTCACACCAGGTGAGGTCTTATACAGCCACTTTTGTAAATAAAATAAAGGATGAGGCCCGTGTATAAAGTAGTATTTGAGGAACAACTTCTCCTATGACATATGACAGCTATCTGCCAGTTTCTCATCATGACCCATGCATAATACTTTAGAGCAAACAAAAGAAAAAAGACTTTCCTAGCCATTTCTGTTTAGTGTTAGCATGCAGTAAGGCATTGCACATAGTTATTTAGTTTCAAAGGTCTTAAAAACAATTTAATAATCTCCCTTTCGAGTATTTTTATGCTTGGGTATATGAATATGTCTAAGGTGGTCATGTGTATAGATATTTGCAGACATATACATATATGACATTCAGAAAGAAAAATAAGTGGGAAGCTTTGTTTTAAAGAAGACTGCCTATAAGGAGGTCAAACTTTCCTTTTATAATTATTTGCAAGAATTAACTAACACCTTCATGGATTAAGTACTGTTGTCCGACCTAAAGTCTTTGTTTCACCAGAACATAAGTGATCTTGCATTATAAATCAGAACTACCAACTTTTTTTTCCTTTTTCTTTTTTTTTAAACAAAGGAAGTCACATCAAACTAAACCAAACTTTTTTTTGTTGAGGTATACTTTTTCAGTTTTTTATATCACTGACAGAAAAACCAGATAATATTGGAATTTTGTAATAGCTGGTTTACAACAATTAAATGCCTCTCAAAATAATCTAAATTTTTGGCCTGACAAAATGAATAATCTATACAGAAAACCATTAATAATGGCTTGAGTTAAGCCAGATTGAAACCTGGATCTCCTTCTTCAGCACTGCTCCTTGCCAGCTAACTTATTATGTCCTCTACTTGCAAACATATAAATAACCTGATACTTTAGTCCCTTATTATTATGGTTTTATAAGAATGTTTTAGCTCTGCTTGATTAGATGAAACAGGCACATACTGCTTAGCCGAAAACTTGCGTTTTCTGGTTTTATGGAGAGCAGCATCGAAAGCAAAGAGAGGAAGCAGCCACATGTTCAGAAAGTTAGGCAGACTGCTCCCTGGAAATGCTGCACTAACACTTCAGCTTCAGATGCTACTAGCTAGTTTTGGTAGGGCTAGATAGTAATACTGACCAGTTTAGCTTTCCTGACTGTTAACGCACTATTCCACAATGAACCTGCTCTCACACTGCAGGCATTGTAGTGATCCTTGAACGTACACATTTTCTAAAATATATGCTCAAAGTAAAAAGATCCAAATTTGCAAGAATATGAAATACTTATAAAAAATCATGCATCTGATTGTACAGTCTAGAAATAAGAATCAAATTCAGTAATAAAGTATGAGCAATATTTGCTCTAAACATTTAAGAAAAGCCTTCAGCTCCCATAGGGTTTTGGACCTCAGTTATCCTTTTCTGTTTGTAGAGAAGCGGCAGCCAGGGCTACAGCTGTGACTGGCTGGGCAATTCCATGGAGTTGCATCTTTGCAAGTTTCTTTTGTTCACATTCTGTGACCAGACGGTTCAGTTCTGCTGCACTGTACCCAATAAGAGTCTTCAAGTCACAAACAAACTTGTACACAAATCTCTTGCCTTGAACTTTACAAATCATGTCCCCATCATAATAATACCGTAATGCACGACTGAGTTTCTCATAGTTCATTGTAGGCTTGTTTTTACGTTGACCCCATTTTTGTGCAACCAGTTCAGGCTGGTTTAGCTTAAACTCTCCTTCATCGCCAACCCAAGAAATACAGTCTCGAGCATCCTTATCAGTGAGAAGTTCCAGCAAAAATTGCCACAGCTGGATTTGACCATTGTTTCCTGTTCTGTTCCCTGGTGAACTTC
The DNA here is from genome assembly GCF_020740685.1 of Jaculus jaculus. Classification (NCBI taxonomy): domain Eukaryota; kingdom Metazoa; phylum Chordata; class Mammalia; order Rodentia; family Dipodidae; genus Jaculus; species Jaculus jaculus. The sequence goes on along the minus strand of NC_059108.1, from coordinate 117,165,181 downwards.
GATCTTCTCCTGAAATCCTTGGGGCTCTCTGTACCTTAGCTGCCTTTGCACTACTGTTTATAACCTTAATGGTGGTTGGGGTAGCAGACTGCACTGAGGCTGGGATAATCTGCACAGGTTGATCAATTGTAAGTATCTCATTCATCTGCTGCTCTTGGCTTGCCAAGACATATTTTTGAAGAAGCTCCAGATGACTCCAGAGAATTTCTCCCCGAGGGACCCGCTGAAAAAAATCTTCTTGGTTGAGACTACATAATTCTCTTCCCGAAATGTTGAGTGTGGTGAGGTCTATATCAGTCATGCTGAACTCCTTCATTACCCAAACCACCCAATGCAGGACTTGGTCTGTGGACCACTGTATAGGATCATAGGGTATCCCAAGGCGCTCCTGTTCTTTCCTATACCCTTCCAGAGCAGCAGCCCATCTTGTCACTTGCTCTGAGGTTTCATCTGAAATGGTTGTAATGTGTTTTGTGCCATCAAGAGTTATCACTTGGGCTTCTTCAACGAGATGTGCTTCTGCTTCTGCATGGTGGGCATCGGGATCAATTACCACTTCAACAGTTTCTGCAGTTTTCACAATTTCAAGAATGTTTAGCTTTGGCTCAATTCCTTGGTAAGAAATGACCTGTACACTAAGCTGTACAGTCCCATCTGTTTTTACTCCCTGGTCAAACAAGCTTCGTTCTGGATCCAGCTGGATATCTTGCAGACAAATTTCATGAGCATCCAAAGAACACTGAAGTCTTGGTTCTAGCAATTTCTTTAAATTGCCTATGGGCTCATTGATGTCTATGGCCTGACTTACACATTCAGCTGGGGTGTAGGTCTGTTCCACAATACTCTCCTCTGTGCACTCTGGCTTCTCAGTTCCATCAATCTCAATTTCTATCAGCTCTTCTGCTTCTCTTTTAGTCATGGCTGAAGTATTTGAGACGCTTAGTCATCTTCGTTCAAAAGAGGGGAGGGTAGCATGCGGGTGAGTGACAAACAGTGTCGTGCCGTTCTAGGGAGGACAGCTGGATTTTAAAGCGAGTGAATGACCCAGTCCGGTGACGCGCCAGTTTGGCATCTTCCCCATGAAGGCCAAGACTCCATTCTTTAAAGGAAAGAGATACCAGGGAATCACTCTGCCCCACAGAAAGCAGAAAGCTCGGGTATCAGAAAGAGACATAAGCTCAGAACAAGTAGGCAGAAGATCAATGAAGCAGGACACCAGATTGTCTGCTCCATGCCACAGACAGCCATGTAGAACGCTGCAAGAGCACATACACAGACACACACCACACACACACCGCATCACATGCACACAGCCAAAGAACTGGAAGAAAGAAAATTACCAGAGGAAACAAACAAAATCAGGGAACGCTGGCATGTGCGTTCTGGATAAACTTAAGGGATTCTTGCTAAAACTGGACTCTACGATGAATGGCGCCGGCCTTCCAAATGTTGGGCTTGTTAAAGGCTTTGTGGAACCTGACTACAGATTGGTCAAGAAAAGAGTTGTCAGTGTGCAAGGAAAGGCAAGCAATAACTTGGTCTCTTCCTCCATCCAGTAGTATATCCATCAATACAGATGACAGAATCAGAAATTTTGCCTAAAGATGTTTGAATCTTCTTTTATTATGAAAATGATATACTTTATTAGAGAACATAGACATTCTGTTTCAGGTGTAAAACATCAATATGCAAGATAGGGAACAGCAAATCAAAGTAGGCAAAGATCCTGAATTTTTCTGGCAGCATTAAGTGTTGATTTTTGTTTGTCTTCTTTTGTTTTGAGATGGTCTTGAACTCTACATAGTCAAGGATAACCTTGAAATCCTGAGCATTCTGCCTCCACCTCCCAAGTTCATAGGTCGCCGTGCCTGGCTTAAATACTGTTTACTATAGCCATCTGATTTTCCTAAGAATCTCATTAGCACTCAGAATAAAATATATACTAGGTAAAAAGTTGTTTTATGCTAGAGAGATGGCTTAGTGGTTAAGGCATTTGCCTGCAAAGCCAAAGGACACAGGTTCAATTCCCCAGTGCACACATAAAGCCAGATGTACAAGGTGACACATGTGTCTGGAATTTTTTGCAGTACTAGATGTCCTGCCTGCCTATTTTCTCTGTGTCTGTCCTTATCTGTCTCTTTCTCTCTCTCAAATAAATAAATAATACTTTTGTTATTTTTATTTATTTGAGAGTGACAGAGAGAGGGAGAGGCAGATAGAGAGAGAGAATGGGTGCGCTAGGGCCTCCAGCCACTGCATAGGAACTCCAGACACGTGTGCCCCCTTCTGCATCTGGTTCCTGGGGAACCGAGCCTTGAACCAGGGTCCTTAGGCTTCACAGGCAAGCACTTAACCGCTACACCATCTCTCCAGCCCTCAAATAAATTAATAATTTTTAAAGAAAGTTGTTTTAAAGCAAAATTTTAACAGTGCATCTAAGCCAGTCCCAGTAGTTCCCAGTAACATATATACATTATAAGAAAATGCTTCTGGGAATTGGAAAAAAAAAAAGCGCTAAAATTAGCATTGGAAATCCCCAAATCTGGAATCTCTGAACACTTAAAAAGCTATTTTTGAAGTTTGATTTTTAGATCAAGGAACAGATGCCACTGTGAGAATCTGAAAACCTAATGCTAATTTTGTTTCCATAACTTGTCTAAACGAGGGAAAAAAAAGTTTAACTAGAAAGACATTTTGCCTCTTGATTTCTTATTTTTACAATAACAACAAGTTCCAACAGAGCAACCCAAGGACCTCCCCAGCAGCAGTCAGCCTTTGGTGTCCGCTGTTCAGAGTACTGATGCGGTGCTCATCTGCCAGCCCTGACGAAAGCTCACCATCCACTATCAAGATGTGTGTATTGAAAAAAAAAAAAAAAACAAAACCCACAAATGTTAGTTGTTAACAGAGTCAACTGAAAAGTAGACTATCAAGATTGTCCCATGACATATCTTCATGCTAATATTGGCATGTACACAACAAATTACTCAAAGTGGATTATCTTCATTACAGAAGCATTTACTTCAGCAAAGAGTGCAGCGCAGCCTTCCTTTCCTGGGTAGAGATGAATCTGGTTTTAGATGACAACGCAAATCATACTAAAAGCACTTAAAGCTTGGAAATCTCCAGCCATTATATATGATGAAAAACACAGAGCACGGAGGATTTTATTTTTAGCTAGTCAATGAAACAAAATTACTACCTAGACCTATAAAAATCCTTTCATTCTCTTAGATGAGTAAGGAGCACCAAAAGGAATTTCTGAAAATATTGTAATTTTACCAACAGACTCTGAAATGTTTTACTACTTATCCCAATGATTCCCGGTGATATATTTATCCTAAGAAACTATGAAACAAGTTTGCAAAGATAATGTTTTTTTCTTCTTCAGAGACTTTGTTATATTCGTCAACCTTTGAGATAAATTTTCAGTAGTTTTCATTACAGATCCCTTTGAAAATAACTCAGATTTCCCAGAACAGGGAAATTATTAAATTAAAATATATTCACTCAGTGAAATTCTAGAAACCATTGAATGCAATGATGTAGATGATAATAAAACAGAAAATTTACATGGAACTATGTTAGTGATGCAAATTAAATTGTGCTGGCATATCAAAAATAAAATATCTATAATGAATTCAGCAAACATAGAAATGCAAATATTTTATCTAGTCAGATTTAGAAGTGAGGAATAAACAACAAAATTGTAACCCTGCTCATAGAAGTTAAGGTCTGCTTCATTTGGAGTTCTAGCCTTGGCTGGATGAATAGCAGGTACAAGAATCATGTCTGGGACTCTGTAGCACAGTAGGGGGTTATAGTCAACAATAATGCATTGCTATCTGAGAATTGTTAGAAGTAGGATTTTCAATGTATTTCCCATAAATAGATGGCAAAAATTTAGGTAATGGAAAAATAAGTTAAAAGCCAAGAAAAATCATCTGATTTCTTGGCCTTCTTTTAAAAGTAGAGGGAGAGAGAGAAAGGGGATGGGCATGCCAGGATCTCCAGCCACTACAAATGAATTCCAGATGCATATAGTCCTTTGTGCATCTGGCTTACATGGGTCCTGGTGAATCAAACCAGAGTCCTTTGGCTTTGCAGGCAAATGCCTTAACCACTAAGCTATCTCTCCAGCCCATTTTTATGGATTTTTAAAGTTCTTATTTTCAGCCTATGAACCAAGTCATTTGTATAATGTGTTTCATGGCACAAACTTCAAGAACAACAAGACAGCTTGATGTTTAAAATGACACAAATACTCTTACATACAAAGTATTATACAATTATAATATGTGAACATAGTAAATACAAGATTTAGAGGCAGAAAATATAGCTTGTGCATCCTAATGTTTTCATTGTATGGCTCTTGAAAGGTCTGTATAGATTGTCTTAGATCGCTCTGCCCCTCCTCCAGCTAGACCCACAAGTAGAGGAGTATTCTGCTCATTTTTATTTTGTGTTCATTGCATACTGTTTCTGCTGTGCCACTGGAGAGGTGCACAGATTTTTATCTAAGTTATTTATGACTAACATCACTTTGTTTAGTTTACTGAGAAAGAATAGCTGTCATCTCTTTATGTTTCTGAGAAAATATTAACAATCTATAAATCACATTTTCCTGTCTGAATTACCTCTCTAGTGTTGTTTGAAGACTATGTGGTGTCCAGGTAAACATGTTTGCTGAGGCTTGGTGTGCTGCTCGTTAGTGATGTGTATTAGGGTAACAAGAGGACAACTGATAATTACTATTTGGTCAGTGCACATGGAGCTTCTTCCTACCTATAGGGACCATGTACATGTCTTTAGGTCCAGAAACCATTTCTTCATGGTTTTGGTGTCAAATGTGCTGTCCTAGGTAAATTTCATATTTCTCACCATAAATTTCTCACACTGTAGCATAAAAATCAAAAGACAAAAGTTCCGTGTTTTATATTCTTTAGCCTTAATCATTATATTCCCAGAATATGATCCATTTCACTGTTTATCACACCCTTGCTTTCCAGATACTGCCACCAAAATTCAAGTATTCCAAGGACATGGCATTGGAGTTTCTACCAGCTTGCCCAAGTCCCAGAAAATGGTTATTTTTTTTTTTTTCTCAAAAGTCCAGTTTGGTTGGCTGGCTAGAACAGGCAGAAGAATGTACCTCTGCATCCACTCTTTGCATCTCATCAACTCCACCAGTATCATTTAAAAGTTGAAAGATTTAGTAGCTTGACTGCAGTTTGTGTTTGGCAGTTAACCCCTTTTCTATATTGTTCACATCTTTTGTTCAACTGTTGAGAACATTCAGATGTTCCCTCCGTTAGCCCTGATGGGAAGCTCAATGATCTGTGTTCTTCATGCACAAACACTCACCCAAGTCCTACCACGATACAAACCAAGACAGTTTCCTATCCCCCATACTTTTAAACCATTTTTTAACCTATTTGGAAGTTTGCCCCACTATTCTCTGGAAAGCTTTATTGTTGCAGGAACTTTCCCTGCCCTGGGGAGATGTAAACACATCTCTATTCACCTCACAAAGCATGATTGCACCAAAACTGAGTTTTCAGAACCAATGAGTCGCTGCGGTTACTTACAGTACAGACCAAGACTTGCTTACAGAAGCATTGGTGACTAAAAGGCAATGGAGTCACCAAAAAAGCTGGCCCCAACGATACGGGCAGTCACTCATGGAAACCGCACCTCTGGAACACATGCTGCGAGAATTGGCACAGCTTGGCAGGGTACGTGGGAGAAAGACCCACCTCCCAGCAGGCAGTTAGGAAAAAAGCTATTTGACCTTATACATTTCAGTTCTCCCAGACTTGACCTCTTGGTTGCCCCCTCCCCTCTGCAGGAATATTTCAGGTCTGAAGGACTTGCCATACAACACAAACGTTTTCATGATGTCTTGGTATAATCAATTTCAACACTGAACTAAATTGAGCTGTGATAGAAGGCCATACTTCCTCTAAGAAGTGACCACAAAATCAGTGACATTTAACAAACCTGGCATTTCTGAATCCAAGAAGGACGTATTAATGACAGGGTAGCCTGAGGGAGACTGACTATTCCAATAAAGCAGGTTCCCCAGTTAGGTTTCCTGCAAGACTACCACTAAGATTGAGACTTGTTTCAGGGTTTCTCCTGAAAGTATTTTCCAGAAGCACATTGGAATTTTCACCCAAGGGAAAACCTGCTCCCTAGAAAGGCTGATTAGCAATCTCTGAGGCCTTCGCGGAGGTAATATTAGTTTCTAGCTCGAGTAAATGGAGCCTAAAATAGTTGCAGCAGCTTCTGCTACACTTGTCCCAGCAGATTGCTCTGGGAACAGAACATGTGGCATTTTCAAAAACTGTCAAATAGTTACATATGCCTTTTCTAATCAAAGGCCTGTGATTTACTTGCTGTAAACTGCTCCAAAGCAAGAATAAATTTTATTATTTCCCAATTCACCATTTGCTTCTGGAATTTGACCAGAGGTTTTGAAAGTGCACCATCAGCAGGAACATGACCCACTTCCCACAGATACTGCTCAAAGACTGACTACTTTATACTGTTTTGTGAGGTAGCAAAACCCATAATTCCACAAGTGGCATAGTGTTAGTATAATGAAAAGATCAGGTGGAGGCACAGAGCTGGGGAGATGACTCAGTAGACAGGAGCACTTGCTGCACAAGCAGGAGAACCCGAGTTTGATCCCCAGTACTCACGTAAGAATGCTGGCATGGCTGCATATGACTGTGTGGTGGTTCGATTTAGGTGGCCCCTATACACTTAGGTATTCTGAATGCTAGGTTCCTAGCTGGTGGAGATTTGGGAACTAACACCTCCTGGAGGGAGTGTACTGTTGGGAGTGGGCTTATGGGTATTATAGCCAGCTTCCCCATACCAGTGTCTGACACACTCTCCTGTTCCTATGGTCCACCTTTTGTTGGCCAGAGAGTGATGTCTACCCTCTGTTCATGTCGTCGTTTTCCCTGCCATTGTGGAGCTTCCCCCTCAAACCTGTGAGCCAAAATAAACCTCTTTTTTTCCTACAAGCTGCTCTCGGTTGGGTGATTTCTACAAGCAATGAGAACCTGACTGCAACATACTGTAACCCCAGGTTTGATGTAGGATGGGAGACAGGAGGATCACCAAGGACTCCTGGTCATCCAGACTAACGGATGAACATGGGCTGTAGGTTTAGTGAGAGACTCTGTCAGGGAAATAGGGCAGAGTGATAGAGAACACCAGGCATTTTTTTCTGACTTCTGCACATGTATGCATGGGGCATGTGCATCTGCCCTCACATACAATATTCACAACAGCAAACGGAACAGCTGCAAAAAATTTTGTCAAGTCATTTTTCTTGCTCACCTCATTGATGTGCCTCAACTGCAGAAACTTGTGATCTACATACATAAAGTAAGCCATAGGAAATGAACACAATAGAGGATAGAACATGACTGAAAAAATATTTGTTATTTATTAATTTAAGAAGGCAAAAGAGGCAAAGAGAAAGAAAGAGAGAATGGGCATGCCTGGGCCTCCAGCCACTGCAAACTCCAGATGCATGAGCCACCTCGTGCATCTGGTTTTACATAGGTACTGGGGAATCAAACTTGGGTAATTAGGTTTTGCTGGCAAGCATCTTAACTGCTCAGCCATCTCTCCTGCCACAATGTTATCTTTTAATAACTGAACTCTGACAATGTGCACATTTTGATTTCATAGGGACCTTAAGAAGTACTGTGTTACTTCAGCCTACCAATGTGACTTCAGCTGTTCAAGTTCATATTGTTGAATGACTATAGTCAGAACTGTTATCCAGATATCCTAAGTCTTAGAAAAAATATTTTAGAGCATGGGTCTTATCTGATAATATAGATCCTATGATGCTTTTTTATAGTGTAGCTAAGATTTATTGGTGGATTATATGAATAGTATTTTGGTGCCAAAGTGTAAGTTAGAAGAGCTGGCCATACCGTCCTACAATGACTCAAAACTATGGCAAAGACTTGGGACTCAGAAGTCAGAAAGCACTCAATAGTGAATTGTTTAAAGCAATCACTTATTTAAATTGCTTTAAAATCTTTCATTACTTTTTAAAGTAGCTTTCATGTAGACGGACAGAAACTTGTATATGTATGCCCTAGTCTTGGCACTAACTAAGACACATTAAAACACTGACTGGAAAAACTGAAAAATAACCTATGCATTCACTGGAGGTTTCCTTGAAGGAGAAACACAGTGATTTCATAGAGAGCCATTATACAGATGAATACAGATGAATTTTCTATCAATCCTCACTGGATATTCATCTCTTCTCACACTTTGATATTGGTAATTACTTGTGTCTTCAGTCAATGGCAATGACTCATACTGTGTTCATGAAATAAAAAACTCTGTAGAAAATCTCACCAGTAGAATGGATGAAGGAGAGGACAGAATATCTAAGCTAGAAGACCAGGTGGCAGATCCAATACAGGACAAGAAAGAAAAAAGAAAAGTATGAGTGGGAATTTCAAGATATTCGGGACACTAAAAAAAGATCAAATATAAGAATTCAGGACATAGTAGAAGGAGAAGAATTCCACTCCAAAGGCATAGTAGGCGCCTTCAACAAAATCATAGAAGAAAACTTCCCCCAAGTTGGAAAAGAGATGTCAATGCAGATATAGGAAGCCTTTAGAATCCCAGGCAGATAAAACCTGAAAAGAACCTCTCCTCACCATATTATAATCAAACTACCAAACACACAAACCAAAGAAAAATTATTGAAAGCAGTTAGAGAGAAAAATCAAGTTACCTACAAAGGCAAGCCCATAAGGATTACAGCAGATTATTCAACACAAAATTTAAAAGCCAGAAGGGTTTGGAGTGATGCATTCCAACTTCTGAAAGATAACAACTGTCAACCAAGGTTATGTTATCCTGAAAAGCAATACATTCAAATAGATGGAGAAATAAGGACATTCCATGACAAAAGCAGGTTAAAGAAGTATTTGAAGACAAAACCAGCTCTACATAAAATACTTGATAGAATCCTCCATGCTGAAGAAAATGAAAAGCACACATATAAGAAACCTGGAAAAAAACAAACAATATTCAAATACTAGTTAACACAAGAGAGCAAAGGTAGAACCGGAACCACACACACAAAAAAAGGCAAACATAAACACACACCTTTCAATAACATCACTTAATAGCAACAGCCTCAATGCCCCAACCAAAAGACATAGGTTTGAAGACTGGGTTAAAAAGCAGGATCCTACAATTTGTTGTCTTCAAGACTCTCACCTTTCTACAAAGGATAGACATTATCTTAGGGTGAAAGGTTGGAGAATGGTGTTTCAAGAAAATGGGCCTAGAAAACAAGCAGGGGTTGCTATCCTAATATCTGACAAGGAAGACTTCAGTCCAACATTAGTCAAGAAAGATAAGGAAGGTCACTTTATATTGATTAAGGGCACACTCCAACAGGAGGACATTACAGTCCTAAACATACATGCACCTAACATGGGGGCTCCCAAATTCGTCAAACAAACACTATTAGAACTAAGGACACAGATAACACCAAACACAGTGGTGGTGGGTGACTTTAACACCCCACTCTCAACAATTGACAAGTCATCCCAGGAAAAAATAAACAGAGAGGCATCTGGAATAAATGAGGTCATAGAAGAAATGGACCTAACAGATATATACAGGACATTTCATCCAAATGCTGCAGAATATACATTCTTTTCAGCAGTGCATGGAACATTCTCTAAAATAGACCATATATTAGGACACAAAGCAAATCTTAACAAATTCAGGAAAATTGAAATAATTCCTTGCATTCTATCTGACCACAATGGAATTAAACTACAAATCTGTATCAAGAAAGGCTATAGAGCATACACAAAATCATGGAAACTAAACAATACACTACTAAATAATGAATGGGTCAATGAATAAATCAAGAAGGAAATAAAAAAATTTACAGAATCAAACGATAATGAGAACACAACATAACAAAATCTCTAGGACACAATGAAGCCAGTTCTAAGAGGTAAATTTATAGCCTTAAGTGCCTATATTAAGAAATTAGAAAGGTCACAAGTAAGTGACCTAATGTTTCACCTTAAAGCCTTGGAAAAAGAAGAACAAGGCAAACCAAAAATCAGTAAATGGGAAGAAATAATAAAGATTAGGGCAAAAATTAATGAAATAGAAACAAACAAACAAAAAAAAAAATCCAAAGAATTAAGGAAACAAAGAGTTGGTTCTTTGAAAGGATAAACAAGATTGATAAACCCTTAGCAAATCTGACCAAAAGAAAGAGAGAAGAGACACAAATTAATAAAATCAGAGATGAAAAAGGTAACATCACAACAGATTCCAGAGAAATTCAAAAAATCATAGGGACATACTATAAAAGCATATACTCTACAAAGTATGAAAATCTGAAAGAAATGAATGATTTCCTTGATTTATATGACTTACCTAAATTAAATCAAGATGAGATGAACCACTTATACAGACCTATAACAAGTATGGAGATCTGAACAATTATCAATAATCTCCCAACTAAAAAAAGACCAGGCCCAGATGGATTCACTGCTGAATTTTACCAGACCTTCAAGGAAGAGCTAACACCATTGCTCCTTAAGCTTTTCCAGGAAATAGAAAAAGAAGAAATTCTACCAAACTCCTTCTATGAAGCCAGCATCATCCTGATACCAAAATCAGGCAAAGATAGAACAAAAAAAGAAAATTACAGACCAATCTCCCTCATGAACATAGATTCAAAAATTCTCACAAAATATTGGCAAACAGAATACAAGAATATATCAAAAAGATCATTCACCCTGACCAAGTAGGCTTTATCCCAGAGATGCAGAGATGGTTCAATATATGTAAATACATAAATGTAATACATTATATAAATGGGTTGAAGGACAAAAATCACATGATCACCTCATTAGGTGCAGAGAAAGCATTCGACAAAATCCAACATCCCTTCATGATAAAAGTCCTACAGAGACTGGGAATAGAAGGAACATATCTCAATATAATAAAAGCTATTTATGACAAGCTTACAGCCAACATATTACTAAATGAGGAAAAACTGGAAAGCTTTTCCACTAAAACCAGGAACAAGACAAGGGTGTCCACTGTCCCCACTTTTATTTAATATAGTTCTGGAAGTCTTAGCCATAGCAATGAGGCAAGAGACACACATAAAAGGGATACAAATTGAAAAGGAAGAGATCAAGTTATCACTATTTGCAGATGACATGATTCTATACATAAAGGACCCTAAAGACTCTACTAGCAAACTGTTAGAGCTGATAAAAACCTACATCCATGTAGCAGGATACAAAATAAATACACCGAAATCAGTAGCTTCCATATATGATAACAACAAACACACAGAGGATGAAATCAGAGAATCACTCCTATTCACAATTGCATCCAAAAAAATAATAATGAAGGGGCTGGAGAGATGGCTTTGTGGTTAAGCTCTTGCCTGTGAAGCCTAAGGACCCTGGTTCGAGGCTCGATTCCCCAGGACCCACGTTGGCCAGATGCACAAGGGGGCGAAAGCGTCTCGAGTTAGTTTGCGGTGGCTGGGAGCCCTGGTGCGCCCATTCTCTCTCTCTCTCTCTTTCTACCTCTCTCTCTGTCACTCTAAAATGAATAAATAAATTTAAAAAAAAATAAAGTACCTTGGAATAAACCTAAAGAAGGAAGTAAAGAATCTCTACAATGAGAACTTTAAAACACTCAAGTGAGAAATTGCAGAAGACACTAGAAAGAGGAGAAACATCCCCTGTTCCTGGATTGGAAGAATCAATATTGTGAAAATGGCAATCTTACCTAAAGCAATCTACACATTTATTGCAATCCCTATCAAAATTCCAAAGGTGTTCTTCATGGAAATAGAAAAAACAATCCAAAAATTCATTTGGAATCACAAAAATCCTCAAATATCTAAAATAATACTGAGTAACAAAAATAAGGCTGGTGGTATCACCATACCTGATTTTAACCTATACTACAGAGCCACAGTAACAAAAACAGCATGGTACTGGCACAAAAATAGACATGTAGATCAATGGAACAGAATAGAGGACCCAGATGTAAGTCCAGGTAGCTATAGCCACCTGATATTCAATAAAAATGAGAAAAATACTCATTGGAAAAAAGACAGCCTCTTCAGCAAATGGTGTTGGGAAAACTGGCTATATATCTGTAGAAGGATGAAAATAGATTCTTCTCTCTCTCCATGCACAAGAATTAAGTCCAAATGGATTAAAGACCTTAACATCAGACCTGAAACTCTGAAACTACTAGAAGAAAAATTAGGAGAAACCCTTTAACATGGCAAAGACTTTCTGAATACAAACCCAATTGCTCAGGCAATAAAACCACAGATTAATCACTGGGAACTCATGAAATTACAAAGATTTTGCACTGCAAAGGACACAGTGAAAGAAAGCAAGAGGCAACCTACAGAATGGGAAAAAATCTTCACCAGCTATATATGATAGAGGATTAATATCTAGGATATACAAAGAACTCAAAAAGTTAAATAATAAGGAATCAAACAAGCCAATAAAAAAAAAAATGGGCTATAGAGCTAAATAGAGCATTCTCAAAGGAAGAAATAGGAATGGCATGTAAGCATCTAAAAAAATGTTCCACGTCACTAGTCATCAGGGAAATGCAGATTAAAACTACATTGAGATTCCATCTCACTCCTGTCAGATTGGCCACCATCATGAAAACAAATGATCATAAATGTTGGCGGGGATGTGGAAAGAGAGGAACCCTTCTACACTGTTGGTGGGAATGCAATCTGGTCCAGCCATTGTGGAAATCAGTGTGGATGTTCCTAAAACAGCTAAAGATTGATCTTCCATATGACCAGCTATAGCACTCCTAGGCATATATCCGAAGGAATCATCTCATTTCCTTAGAAGTACTGCTCAACCATGTTTATTGCTGCTCAATTTATAATAGCTGGGAAATGGAACCAGCCTAGATGTCCCTCAACTGATGAGTGGATAATGAAGATGTGGCACATTTATACAATGGAGTTCTACTCAGCAGTAAAGAAAAATGAAGTTATGAAATTTGCAGAAAAAATAGATGGATCTGGAAAGGATTATACTAAGTGAGGTAACCCAGGCCCAGAAAGCCAAGCACCACATGTTCTCCCTCATAGCTACAGATGATTGGGTTTCTGCGTGAGAAGGAAAATACTTAGTAGCAGAGGCCAGTAAGTTAAAAAGGAGATATAAAGGGAAGAAAAAGGAAGGGAGGAGGGTACTTAATAGGTTGGTATTGTGCATATGTAAGTACTATGATTGAGATGGGGAGGTAATGTGATGGAGAATGGAATTTCAAATGGGAAAGTGTGGGGAATGGGGAGGGAGGGTATTACCATGGGATACTTTTTATAATCATGGAAAGTGTCAATAAAAATTGTGAAAAGAAAATAAAAATAAAAGGAAAAAAGTAAAATAAAATTCCAGTTGTTTGATTATTTCTCTGTTATCATGAAAAGTTGGGGCTGGAGAGATCACTCAACAGATCAATGCACTTCCTTCACAAGCAAAAGGTCCTGATGGGAGCTGAGAATGCCTGAGTTGGATTCTCCAGAACACAGATATCTATAGCCCCAGAGCTATGGGGCATGGAAACCTGAGAATCACTGACGCTGACAAACAGAGATCTAGAATCGGTAAGACTCTAAAAACAGGGAGGTGAGAGATGGAGTAGGGACATCCAATGTCTTTTGACAACTGCTACAGGCAAGCACACTGGGCTCCACATCAGCACATACATATTCATATATACCATACATACTATACATAACATACCACACAACACACACTTAAAAAATAATTTAAGGGCTGGATAGATGGATGAGCAATAAAAGCACTTGCCTCCAAATCCTAAGGACAGGAGTTCAATTCCCCAGTACCTACATAAAGCCAGATGCACAAAGTGGCACATGTATGTAGATTTTTTTTGCAATGGCTGGAGGCCCTGCTATGCCCATTCTGTCTGTGTGTCTTCTATGTTTCTCTGCTTGCAAATAAATAAAAATAATTTAAAATTATTTTAAAATTAATATAAAATTATAATAACAATTTTAAATAAAACACAGAGACATAAATATAAAATATATTTCAAAACATAAGATGAAAAAAAATTTAAATGAAATAAGTTATTTTGTTATACTACACCAGTTGCCTTTAACTCTGAACATGGGTTGAGAAATTCAGCATGCTTTCTTTCATGTCTTTCATCACATTACCAAACTCCAAATATTTCTAAAAAGATTTTGAAGTTTCAATTCAGAGGATCTGTTGTATGCTCATGTGTAGCAAGGGAATGATATCATGTATCTATCTATCTATCTATCTATCTATCTCAACTTATTACATAGTTCTTCTACTTAATATACCTTCTTATATCTGTGCTTTTATATCTGACTTTTTCAGCTTTCTAGATTCCTTAAATACTAGATTACTTGAGGAATAAATGATGAATTCTGATATATTTTTAAATGTCTTTATTTCAAAGTCATACAAAATATTTATTTAAATTTTTTTGTTCTGTATTATACAGCAAGATGCTTTGTGGCTGTTTAGCATGATCCCATTGTTGGTAATATATTTTTGAATCTTTAGAGAATTTTTCTTCTTTTTCCTAAAATTATAAGACATTTAAATAACATGAGGAACATTATTTCTTGCTTCCTACTTTCTTTGTGCATTCAAGTCTTATTCTTAAGTAGAGCTTTATAATCTATCAGAAGGAATTAACTTACAAGACAGAAACATTTTTCTTCTCTTGTATCTAGTTAACTATAAAAATTTAAAAAAAAACTTTTTAAAAAAATTTGATGATTGGTTTTGTTTCTTTTTTCCATTCCTAGATGGTTAGTTTGTTTCCTTTATGAATCTGTTAATTTTCTCCTTGATGTTGCCTTCTTCCTTACTGCTTCTCCTCAGCTTATTTCCAGAAAATTTCTGTATTTTATATTATAGGCATTTCAAACTTAACTCAAGCCTAGCCAAATTCTTAAGATAACTACTTGGCTTTAAAATTCTCTGTCATAAAAGTAGAATACTTAAAATTCCACAGTCTTATAAAAAACATATTTGTTTGTTCCCTGTCTTCATGGAAAATTGTTTTACTTAGTAGAAAATAAGCAGAGAGTATAATATTTGCCATCCCTTCTTCACTCAGTAAGAAGATACCTTAAAAAGTTTATTTTATTTTTTTAAATGTATATTTCTAATTTTATATTTTATTTATTTGGGAGAGAGAGAGAGAAAATGGGCATGCCAGGGCCTTTAGCCACTGCAAAGGAACTCCAGACGCATGTGCCCCCTTGTGCATCTGGCTTACGTGGGTCCTGGAGGAGTTGAACTGGGATCCTTTGGCTTTGCAGGTAAATGCCTTAGGTGCTAATCCATCTCTCCAGCCCCAAAAATTTATTTTTTAACTCTTCTTTTTTCACTAAAGACTTACCTGTGTTATGAGTTTCATCAAACATGAGCCTGAGGCCTTGTTCTTGGTTCTGATGTTTGTTTTTCTGTATCCAGCAATCCCCCAGCATCCTTCCAGGATATCTGCAAAGTCAGCTTACACGTGTTCTTTCAATCTGTCTCCATTCATGTACCTTTTGCTTTCCAGTTTTTTTTTTTTTCTTGTGAGTATAGCCATATGTTGGAGAGAAATAGAGCACATCATGTAATAATTCAAGTATATATAAGGAAAAGTTTTCTGTATCCTTCATTCATAATTCTATATCATATCTGAAAGCCTTAAGTATCTTAGTTTGTCTTCAACAAGAAAACTTTTCTGGGTTCTGTCAGATTGTGCAATCACCAAATTTTATAGCATATAGTAAGCACTTAATTCCAAAAGAAGTTATATTTCTTTAGTTCACATAAATTTTTCTTAAATTATTTATTTCCTCATGCCAAATCCAGACTGATTTTCCCAGCCAAAATTACAGTTATGGATGTATATGTTTTGGACTTTTCCCTTCATGTTTGTATTTTCACCTCACTTGTAACAAAAATATATATCTCTTTAAAATTTAAAACTTTTAGTCAGGTTTTTAACAGGCCAGGTCTCCATGATATTTTAACTTCTGTTGAAGATGATAATGTATAAGAGCTTCCCCAGTGATCTACTTCTCTCCCCCTTACTGTAGAGATGCCTCCTGGGATTGGGGGAGGGGCAGGTAAGACAGTTCAGTCTAAGATAGTAAAAATTATAACAGAACTCTGAATAAATAGATTAATCACATTCAAAACAGTGTGCTTACTTATGCAACATTATTAACTTAGAATTCTTTTAGATAAAGATATTTATAATCTATGGATTAAGGAGACATTACTTCCTGGAGAATGTTACAGGAAATAAGCAACTTCCTGAGGTAAAAGATATATACGATATTCTAGGAGATGACCCTTAAATCTTGCTTAGAAATATCATCTATTGTGATGGCAAGACAGCAATTATCTGTTGCACAATGGAAGGATCTGAGAAATATGAAAGAAGACCTCGACCTTTCTCCTGTATCCCATCATTCATGTCTTTGTCATTACTAGTAAATATCAATATTGGGTAGCATCTATGATCTGTGCCTGATGACACATCTTCACCCAACAAACTAGAACACATAAAGAAATTGAGCTATGATTTCATACATAACGGAGTATGTAATGGTTTATACTATTCCTACAGGGCACAATGGAATTCTGTACAGCAAGGTCAGCACACTTTTTTTTCCTTGGATGGGTCAGGTAGAAAATGCCTTAGGATTAGATGTCAAACATAGTGACATGGAATACTATTCAGCTCTATTACTGCAGCATGAAAGCAATCCTAGACAAGCATATAAGTGGGTTAGCATTATTTAAAAGCAGGAAACAGGTTGGTTCTGGTCTAAGAACAGAAGTTTGCTATGCTAAAATATAAAATGAGAAGAAATGATGTAATATTTTATCAAAAATATAAGGTAGACATTGCACACAAGCTTGAGCAGAAGAGAGCACTGTGAAAGTATCTACAGTGTGATTCTGTGTCTACATATTCTATATTCAGTTCTGATCCGTGAGTAGAAACATGAGAAGCATTCCTGCCCAGCGGACTTCCACTTTTAGCAATGCATACACTTTCATACTCTTTCTGCACTCTGATTCTTCATTCTACTCTTCTTTTAAATTCTTCTTTTAGTTCTTTTATTTTTCAAACAGGTTCTCAATTACTCAAGTCTAACCTCAAATTCACTATGTAGCCAAAGAGGACCCTGAGCCTCTGGCTGTCCTGCCTCCTCCTCCACAGTGCTTGGATCCTAAATGTACACCATCATGCACACGTGGTGCTGAGGAGTAAACCCAGGAATTCATGGGTCTTAGGCAAGCATTCTACAAACTGATCTATATCTCTAGCCCTTGAGCTCTAGCTTGTCAATATCATATTAAATTTTGAGTTTGGAGACAAAATTATATGCATTTATTATATACAGCATGTTTCAAAGTTCACATGGTATAACTTAGCTAATTTCCCCATATGCATTAACTCATATAGTTGTAATTTTTGTGTTGAGAACACTTAACCACTTTAGCATTTTTAAGACTAAAATCTGTTATCATATTATAGTTACCACAAAATATAACCACATGTTTTACAATGGTGATCATGAGTAAAACAGCAGGTGGATTTGTGCACTGTTAGGATATAAACTACTTAAGTGACTAGGGAAAAATGTATAGAAGTACCTCACTAAATTCAACTACTAAGTTATTTCCACATGCCCAGAGCAGGAATGCTATGTTGGCCTTTTGCTAGAACTTGACTTGGATGATTAGAGATTACCTTGAACACTGTATAAATACTATGAATTGATCCAAATCAAAAAAGGAAGGACAAGCTTAGAGTTCCTGAAAGCTTTTTGTTCAGATGGATAATAAATCTTTATTACATTGTCTTGATGTTCCAATCCAGCTTTAACCACCTCTTGGTATCTCAGCTGAGAAAGCCTGTCTCAGTTCTGCCTGGAAATCCACCATAGGAACTTGCTGCTGCTGAGAACGCCGTGGGTACCAGAACCAAGCATCAGGCATCTCCTGCCACCACTGGGCTCTGCGCCTCCAGAATGTTTTGGTATCAGAATTCTTTCTACCTGCTATAGGCCACAACATGGAGGTCAAACCACTGAAGAAATAAGAACAAAAAGGCAGAAATAAGAACAAAAAGGCTGGGGAGATGGCTCAGTGGTTCAAAATGCTTATTTGTAGAGTGCTAATCAGGGTTCAACTTAACACATGTAAAGCTGGATGGACACTTATTTGCAGTGGCAAGAGATCCAGACACGTGTGTGCACACGCATACACACACACACACACACACACGCATACACACACATGCAAATAATTTTTTTTAATTTAACAAAAGAACAGAAATAAGAAGTAACTACTGAGAAAAGATGATACCTTTAAGAACCATGGTAAGAATCAACTGCACTGGAAGAAGATCAGAGTTTGGAAGGCTGTAAGTGATTACTGCTGTCATCCCAGTGAAGAAATGAAGGCTTGGTTAAGGGCATTAACAAAGCTCAATTGGAAGGACAGAGAACAGTAAAATAAAATTGAGGGAGCAGAATCCGTAGACTACCACCTAATGGTTGTACCACCAGTGTAAAGTGACAGGCCAATGAATAAAAACATTTGATTTGACTGAAATCTGTCATTTAGAATGTTTCCAGAAAGTTCCTTTGTGATTACAGAACAATAATCCATCACAGATTTACGGACATAAAACATCTACTTTTGCTTTCTTTTCAGATTCTAAAAGGATTTACATGGGATATTGTAGATAGTAATTTTCTCCATCATGATGTTTGGAGCCTCAGGTGGAAGAAGTGGATGCCTAGGGGTGATGGAAAGGGCCAGGAACAGGGACTTCCCAAGGAATTCTGAATTGTCACTCCTATGTGTGGCATCTGGCATGGCCCAGCAGAGATTTTCAGCCATAGCATCTACCTCTGGTAATTTCAAGCAGCTCAGATGTCTCAAAAAATAGAGATGCTAAGATAAAGCATGGAGTATGGTATCTAACCATATCGAACCAATATACTTGGTCAGAAGCTGCAAAGCTACTTTTGATCCAGCCCTGAGAAGGTGTCTAGCATCACTTCCCCCTCTTCCAATGACTAACAAGTTTGCCATATGAATCCAGCTGTGTCAGGCAGAGGTTTCTGACCCCAGCCATGGAGTAGTGAGGCTTAAGTATCCACATGGTATGTCTGGAGGACGCCCTGGAATGTGACTCAGTTCTCCGGCCTGAATTTGTTCATGTTTAAGGAGAACCCATTGCTGTTAAGTCATATATTTCATTTCAGTTCATTCCAGAAAAATGACTAGACTGGGAGAGGAACTTTTTTTTTTTTTTTTCGAGGTAGGGTCTCACTCTGGCTGGGGCTGATCTATGTAATCTCAGGGTGGCCTCAAACTCCCTATGATCCTCCTACCTCTACCTCCCGAGTGCTGGGATTAAAGGTATGTGCCACCATGCCCGGCCCAGAAGAATCTTTGGTTGAAACTAAGGAAGAGTAAGATGCATTGCAGTCATCGGATCTACAACTTTTTGCTTTAAACACTGAGTCATCACAAAATTGATTTTTATTGTTTAATGAGTTCATATTATTCAGCTCCTTAGGCCCATGTGGTTGAATAGAAAACATTAAGGTGACTTTGATTACAATATATTAGCAGACCTTAAGGAATCCAGTGTTATAAATTCAAACTCAATTATTTTTTATCATGCTGCCTCTGTCATTCACGTGTATGTGTATAACTGTGGGTGGGGAGAAGAAGGAAGAGGATGGGGAGTAGAAGGAGGATAAAGTATTCTAAAATTTTAGTTCAAATATTATGGAAGTAGCATGATTCCAATACCAAGGATCAGAAAGAAAATAATTTGATTGGCAACAGAAGTCTTAACATGGGCATATGGTGGGGCTTACCTTAAGATTTATAATTTTTTTTCCAAAGTACAGATGCCTTGAAACAACTTCATTAGCATTTGGAAGAAGTTTAATCGCTGAGCCAACTCTACATAGTCCCAACCGCACATCTGTTAAAGCAAAATGTCTTTGTATTTTAAAACAATGTGTTCACATGAGGACACACAGCAACCTGAGAAGCCCTGGGGAAACTCTGAAGCCCTCGGAAACTCTGCTGCTGTCACGATGCGGGCATTAACCTGCTCACTTCACAGAGGACACAATTTGATTCTTAAAAACAAGGTCAATGTCCAAGAGCATTAGGGCAGTAACAAGGCCCCCTTATTATGCACCATTTCTAAGTGATAATTAGCAGAGAGGATGATGCTGTTTATCGTAGTGAATGTAATTAGGAATACATTTGGGCTCTTTGGTCAAAGGACTCCCGATTACATCCTGTTCCATTTAATGAATGAATTATTAAGACAAGTTTCTAAGTGTTGACACCCACCTCTCCTACCAAGGCATCCCCTTTGCTAACTGATAATGGGGATCTTTTGTAGAACTTACATTTTCAGTTCTCTTGAGGCCCACAGAAAATAAAACATACAGGTGTCTATTATGCTTACCATGAATTAATGTCTTATAAATGCCATTTACTAGTTTTAAGTATTTTAGGCAGTTATTGAGTTTTGTCATAGAGTAATGGGAGTGACCTAAATTCAAATCCTGGATTCACCAAGTTGCTAAGTAAATTGTTGGTAAGTTGCTCCATGTTTCTGAGCCGTAATAATGTACTTTGTAAGCAGTAGTAAGACCTTCCCTATCTCACAGGTCCTCAAGGAAGAATACTAATTAAACAATGCATACAATTCACTCAGAGCTCTTTGCACCCCTTGTTCACTCAGTAACTGCCATCTGCTATTAAAGGAGAAAAAAGACTAAGATAGTTTTTTTGTTTTGTTTTGTTTTGTTTTGTTTTGTTTTGTTTTGTTTTGTTTTGTTTTGTTTTAATAAGCAGTCAGGAACAGAGGCCTAAGGAGATGCCACCTTGCCTGCTCTGGCATGACTAGGACCCTGTAGGACACAGCCTCACCCAAGATGGCTGGGTAGGTTGGCCCTGCCTGAGTCAGCCTCTTGGCTCCACCAACCAATCAGGTCTCCACCTCACACACCTGAGTCCCATGACAAAGCTCCATCCCACTGGATGCTAAATGGGCCTGGCTTGTGCGCGGAAATATGGCTCTCCCATTCTCCTGGCTGCTGACTCTCTAGGATTTAAGGGAGAATAAAGAGCTCAGAGCTGAAAGAGAGCTCATCCATGAACAAAGTGAGAAAGCATCCCCAAACAAGGCAGGAAGTGCCCAGTCAAGCAGAAATCCTTCCCTTCCCCACCTGGCTGGGAAGCAGGAGAGTTTATAAAAGCAAAGACCCCCGGGGGCATGGGGTGGTCTAACTTACCCAGAAAATAGACCTCATAAGTCATAAGTTATCCTTCTTGGAGTACATGTTTCAAATTCTTTGCTAACTCAGATAGATCCAAAAGTTGGGGTCCATAGACCTGGGTAAGCTTGGTGGTCACCTGTAATTACAGCATGGGAGGCAGTGAAAAAGGGGAAAAAGGAGACAGAGAGAGATTGGAATCCACTGTGAGAAAGACATGAGGCACTGCCAACACTTTTTCCCCTGAAAATAAAGTAAAACCTTAAGCCACTGGAAAAAAGTTTCAATCTCTGTCTCCCCGAGAGAATCCAGCAAGGAAGATTAGAGGGGAAAACAATCACTAAGGAAAGGGCTATGCAAACAAAATTAACATTAAAAGTCTCCTGGTGGAGGAAGGACAGACAATTCTCACCAACAAAATGCACAACAAAGATTTGAGTGGGCCGCAGGAAACAAGAATGACTGATAAAAGCCATCACCGCTGAGATCCACGCGAACCAGACTTGCCCACGACAAATAGGAAGTCTTCTCACTATACCAACAGACTAGACATCATCAAGTGATAATCAACAGTAGTCTGTCATAGGGTGGGTGGAGTGGCAGGAGAGCAGAGGCTGGCTCCCTTTTCAATGCATCTTCATGGGAAAGGCTAAGAGTAGAACATTAACATGGAGAAAAGCATTTTCGGCCTAAGGTCCAATGCCAACCACACAGTAAAGTGAATATGATAAAATGTAGTTAAGTTCTGGTGTGCTTTGAATGTAATATGCCTCTTACAGGCTCATGTGTTTGAATGCACAGTCTCTAGAAAAGTGTGGTGCTGTTTGGGAAGGTTCTGGAACCTTTAGGAGGCAGAGCCTTGCTAGAGGAAGAGGTCATTGGTGACAGGCCTTGAGGTTTTTTAAAGCCAGCCCCAAGTGTTGCTTTCTGGTTTCTAGTCCTGCCTGTCCATGTGACATCCAGATCCTGCTATGCTTTCCTCACCATGATGAGCTCCTCCCTCTGGAACTTTAAGCCAAAATAAACCCTTTTCCTTCCGAAAGTTTCTCTAGTTGGGTATTTGTTCACACTATCTGATACAAGTTCCAAATAAAACAATAGCAATAACAAATTCTAAAGATAACACACTCCTCATTAGATTTATTCAATCCCAAATGCTACTATCTAGAAGAAAAATGAACCTGTCAGTATCTCTACTTCCTACACTGATGATCAGACATTCAATTACAAATAAGATAAACAAAAGGAGAAATAATAATACTGTGAAGGAAAAAAAAAAATCTATGGAAAAAGATGCAGAGATAGTCCAGAAGATAAAACCATATATGGTAGTTTGAATGTGATAGTTTGAAAGTATGGGCCCACAGACTCAGATGTTTATTAAAACTGAGCTTGTGGGGCGGGAGAGAATGCTTAGCAGTTAGGCGCATGCCTGTGAAGCCTAAGGACCCTGGTATGAGGCTCGATTCCAGGGGACCCACTTAAGCCAGATGCACAAGGAGGCACACGTGTTTGGAGTTCGTTTTCAGTGGCAGGAGGCCCTGGTGTGCCCATTCTCTCTCTCTGCCTCTTTCTCTCTCTGTCACTCACAAATAAAAAAAAATAAAAACAAACCAACAAAACTGAGCTTGCAACTTCAGCCTCTAGCAAGCAGATTCCTGTGTGTCACTGGGGGCAGATCTTGGAGTCCAGCCCTGAAGTTAGTTTGGAGACAGATGTGATTCCAGCCCTGCTAGGTGTGTTCTGAGCTCTGCTGGTTTGTGCATGCTGGTGTTGGTGTTTGCTGGCTGCAGTAGTTTCTCTCTGCTTGGATCTATTGAAGGGATCCAGTTTTTTCCTCCATGGGTGGTGTTCCCCTAGTGGCTCTAAGGCTGAAGGGAAAAAAAAAAATTCTACCCACAAGCTGTGTCTGGTTGGATGTTTGTCCGAGTGATGACAAGCTCGCTATGACACCATTCATAGAAAATTTAAAGTGGTATGTTTAAGATACTCAAGGCTCTGGTGAAAACAGTGTACAGAATGAGTGAGCAGATACAGGGTTTCATCAAAAGGGTGACTCCTTAAAAATGTAAAATGGAAGTGATGATGAAGTGACCTAGTCAGTTGTTTGTGACAGTGTTGATAACACAACAGATATAAAGCATTCCTTTCATGGACTCATCAGTACCATCAACAGAACCAAGGAAAGAATGTGTGAACGTGAAGATACATCGCCAGAAACTAACAAAACTGAAATGCTAAGAGAAACTATCGATTTGATGTTGTGTGCTAACTAGAGGTTATCCAGCACTGTGGACTGACATCATGTAACCTAACATGTGGAGCTGAAGTGCAGAGAGAGAATGAATGATCGAAATGCCAATCAAACTGATAGAGCACATAAACACAGACTCAAAAAACTCACAGAAAGCACAAAACAAACAGAAGAGAACTCTATACTAAAGCTAATGAGAAAATCTTGAAAGAGAGACATGGCTATACTAGAGAGAAGGAACAGTAAAGATTATGGCAGGAGCATTGTTAAAAATGACACAATCCCCAAGTCACAGCAGGAATTTTTTTTCTTTTTTCAGTAAGTATTTAAATGCATTATTTAATAACACTAATAGCTAACCTACATGATCTAGTTCATATGGGCCTGGCTTAATGGTTAAAATATCTTGCTTACAAAGCCTGATGGCCTGGCTTCAATTCCCAGTACTCATGTAAAGCCAGAATGCACAAAGTGGCACATGCATATTGAATTAGCTTGCAGTGTAGAGAGGCCCTGACCTGCCCGTAATAGTTGTTTCTGTCTCTGTCTTTCTATCCCTTCCTGCTTACAAACAGTAATAAACATTTTTTTTAAAAAATAAAGAAAACACATGATTCAATTAAAAAAATGGGCTATAAAACTGAACACAGAGTTCACAAAAAAAAAAGAAAGAAATGAAAAGAGAAAAGAAAGAAATGCAAACAAGTATTGTAAAGACGGTTTCAACAACGTTAGCATCAGGGAGATGCAAATTAAAACTCTTTGAGGTTTCACTACATTCTTGTCATCACCAGACTGGGGAAGGAACCTTTTGTTGAAACTAAGTAAGGGCAAGATGCAGCGCAGTCATTGGATCTATAACTTTTTGCTATAAACACGGAGTCATCACAAAATTGATTTTTACTGTTTAATGAGTTCATATTATTCAATTCCTTATGCCCATGTGGTTGAATAGAAAACATTAAGGTGACTTTTATTGCAATAAATTAGCAGACCTTAAGGAATCGAATACTATAAATTCAAACTCAATTTTTTTGTCATCCAGCCTCTGCTATTCATATGTGTGTGTATCACTGTGGGTGGGGAGAAGAAGGAAGAGGATGAGGAGTAGAAGAAGGAGGATAAAAGTATTCTAAACTTTTAGTGCAGGGCTGGAGGAATGGCATAGTGGTTAAGGTCTTTGCCTACAAAGCCAAAGGAGCCAGGTTTGATTCTCCAGGACCCACGTAAGCCAGAAGCACAAGGGGGTGGACATGTCTGGAGTTCATTTGCAGTGGCTGGAGGCCCTGGTGTGCCCATGCTCCCCTCCCCCCCACGTGTCTCTGTACCCCCCTTCTTTCTCTGTCAAATAAATAAATAAATAAAAATAAATAAAAATAAAATTTTAGTGCAAATACCTGTCATCAAGAACAAATGACAGCAAATGTTGGCAAAGATATGGGAAGAAGGAGCTCTTATTTACTGTTTGCTGGAGGGTAAGCTGTTATACCCATTGTGGAAATCAGTGCAGAAGTTCCTTGAAAAGCTAAAAATAAAACTTCTGTGTGGCCCCAGCTATACAACACCTGGGCTGATAACCAAAATACCCTATGGCTGACTACAGGGATAATTGTACATCCTTGATCATTGCTCCTCTAGTCACAGTAGCTAGGAAATGGAATCATCCCAGATACCCATCAATTGCTGAATGGATAATAAAAATGGGGTACAAGCCAAGTGTGGTGGCATGCACCTTTAATCCCAGCATTTAGGAGTCAGAGGGAGGAGGATCGCTGAGAGTTCAAGGCCACCCTGAGACTACAGAGTGAATTCCAGGTCAGCCCGAGCTAGAGTGAGACCTTAACTCAAAAAAAGGGGGTATATACACAGACAGGTTTTATTCAGCTTCAAAGAAAAAAGAGATTATCAATTTTTAGAAACAGGTAAGGAACTGGAAAAAATTACATTGAGTGAGGTATCTCAGGCTCAAAAAATTGCCTGTATGTTGTTCCTCATAGGTAGAACCTGGCTTTGGATCTCCAGACCATGTGTACAACCTGGAGTGCCTCTAGAGAAAAGGAAATTAGAAAAGGACTATGATGGGTCTTAATGGGAGAAAAATGTAAAACACAAGTGATACAAATAAGTGTGGAGAGGGGTACTGGTGTTGAGAAGAGCTAAGCAGGAATCGTCGAGGGCACAGAGACAGGCCAGAAGAGGGTTTGGGAGAAGGGTTTATCAAAAGCTAAGAGGTATGAAAATGCCATAAGGAAACCTCTTTAGAGCTCAGCAGTTAAGGCTCTTACCTGGAAAGCCCAATAACCTGAGTTGAATTTTCCAGAACCCACTTAGAGCCAGATGCAAAAGGTGGAACATGCATCTGGAGTTCATTGGCAGTCACTAGAGACCCTGGTGATCCATTCTCATTTCTCTCTCTCTCTTTCTCTCTCCTTGCAAGTTTTTAAAGTTAAGTATGTAAATAGAAATAGAATTAACAGACATGCCCTACAAAGATAGATAAGCCTGCTCCTAGTAGCTATGGGCTATGAAACAATAACATCAATTCCAGGTATGGGATACAGCCCAATTAGTTGTTGCTCAGGGAAGCCTCCAAGTGCCCCCCTCCCAAGTAATATAGACCATTGTTATGATTCTTGGCTTCCCACATGACTTAATGGTAAGATTCTATTGCTGAAGATACCACACAGTGTGTACAGGAGATGGAGAAATCAAGCTGGCACTGAATCTTTCTTGCTGACTAGCTTTTGTACTTACAGATAGTGCTATGGAAGCTGCAGGTAGTGAAAAGGCATAGCCAGAGATGGACCCTGCATTCTACCATATGGACACACCAGGAAAGAGGTACCCTCTGCAGCAACAGTGGCATGAAGGTGCCAAGAGTAACCAACAGCTCTATGACTGTCTCTGCCACAAAAGGGAGTACATGCCCTATACTGAAAACCTAGTCAAGAGCCCACAGCTGGGGAGAATTAAGCCTTCATGAAGAACCCACTATTTCTATATACTAAATGGATGTGTTATCAAATTACCTCCTAAATATTTACCTTTATATATATTGATCAGTTTCTGCTCTCCGTCCCAATCATGTTTTTTTTTTTTTTTCTGGCAGTGATCAATGCAGAGAATCATAACTGATTAAGTGCTGAAAATAAGTGACTGAGGAGTGCTTGGCCCTAAACAAGACATACACATCATTCTCTCCAGGATTCGGGAACACTGCAGAAATTGGATGGAAGGGATGTGACAGCTAGAAGGAAAAGAGTGCTGTGGAAGTCTGGTGACTGTAGATGGTAAGTCCATTGCATTCATGAGCTCATAGCAGATGTGATTATCTGCACAAGACCTGCAAAAATTTGAGGCTAACAAACATATGTCATATACATATATATATATATATATATATATATATATATATATATATATATATATATATGTGTGTGTGTGTGTGTGTGTGTGTGTGTGTGTGTGTGTGTGTGTATGTGTGTATGTGTGTATGTGTGTATGTGTATGTGTATATGTATATGTATATGTATATGTATATGTATATGTATATGTATATGTATGTATATATATATATTCTAAAGTAAATTAAAAATGAAACAAAGAACTTTATGAAACTTTCCTCATAGTGACCAGTTTATAAAATATGTATGACTTGCCACATGTTATTTACCTTAAAATATGTACAATAAGAGTTATTTAATTCTAGATGAAATGTGAGAGAAAATGATCTTAAGTTTGGTATGAGGTGCAAGAAAATACTCCATTTTTACAAAATAATCTACTGGATTTATTAAAAAGGAAAAAATACCATAGTTGTTCTGTAAATACCTTTAAGAGAATGAAAAGATAATGCCCATGTAGGAGGATTATCTGGAAATCATGTATCTGATAAAGATTTGTATTTCAAATATAAGAACAGCTCTAAAATGTCAAGGAACAAAATAATACCATGATTAAGAGTCCAGAAACTCCACCAAAGAAGATTTTATGAATGGCCAATGAACACATGAGATGATTCACTATTAGCCATAGGGAAATGAGATGACACTGTACGTCAACTGGAATAGATGACATTACAAAGGAGACTGATCAAAAGAAAGCTGGCAAGAAAGTGCAAGAACTAGAATTCTTATCCACTGCTGGGGCAAATATAAATTGATGTATTCCATTTGGAAAACAGTTTTGCAGTTTCTTATAACTTAAAATATACATTTCTGTATGTTCTAGCTATTCCACACAAGAATTTAATTATTGGAATTAAAGCAAATGTCCATTTAAGAATTGCATGTGAATAGTCAAAGAAATTTTCTTTGCAATAGAAACAGAAAATAATCTAGCTATCTATTAGCAGCTACCTATTAAGAAACAAACTGTAGCATATCTACTAAAAGAGACACTATATACCAATAAAAAGTAAAGTATCAACATGTACCACATGGATCAACATTAAAATATTAGGACAGATTACAGGGAGTGGAATTGCCTAAGTGAGGCCAAGGGAAGAGATTGAATAAGAGAAGGGTCGGGGGGGGGGGGGTCAATCAAAATTCAAGATATTCTGAATAAGACATATGAAAGCCTACTTTTTTAGATAATGGCACATCCGGAAGACATACATTGCTACTAGAAAGTTTTCAGTGCCAGGGATGGGATACCTTCCAGTGAGTTGTTGGCCAGGGAGGACCCTGTTGCCTTCAAAACAGTATAGGCTCTTTCCAAGGCCCTTGGTTTCCCATGAGTAACAGATGGTAAGACCTTATTACTGAAGACTTCACATGCCTGGGCGGCAAGATCACTGAGAAATCAAGCTGGTGCTGAGCTGAAAACCTTCTCCCTGTAGACTCACCAACTGAAAGCTGGAAAAAGCTGCACTGCATGCAGCCCTATAAGGAGACAGAGGTCATCATCAGTGAAAACAGTGGACCCTGGAACCCTCAAGATTTGTCAGACAGGCCAAATGACCAAACAGGTACAATAGTGATATGTCTGATCTGGGGGAAAACAACTGCTCTCTAATTGGACTGTAGGCCTATTCTATGGGAGGGAATACATGTCTGGTCCTGAAAACCTGATCAAAAGTCTATGGCATTCATGGTAATTTGGTGAGAGTAATATATACCTTTATCCATATAAGAGCAGGCTTTGTACCCCTAAGGCTCATGACCAGCTAAATACATATATTATCCTCGCTGAAGTGTCCTGCAAGCACAACACCTAATGTTCATATTCATATACTAATGCTACTCTCACGTTTGGTTAGAAAAACTTCTCTTTTCACATGAGAGATACCACTGGGATGATCCAACAGGCATCATAGTGCTGAGAAATGACACAGGACTGTCCAGCACTGAAACATCTCTATCACACCCTCCAAGGCTCAGGGTCTATTGCAGAAGAGGTAGTGGAAAGAATGTAAGAGCCAAAGGAAGGGTACCATTCCTTGTAATGCAACTGTCCAGACAGAAATTGGCCTTGATATCCATGACCTCACAGTGCCTAGCAACACCTTCAAAAGGCCCTCATAATAGGAGAAGAAGACAATGACATCAAAATAAAAGAGAGACCAAGGGAGAGAGGGAGGGGTATGATGGAGACTGGAGTCATGAAGGAGAAACTGGGGAACAAGAGGGAATTATCATGGTTTATTGCCTATAAGCATAGAAGTTGTCAATAAAAAATTAAAAATATTAAAATATTTAAAATCCAGAAGTATATTAGGTTTATTATTCTAGTTACACACAATTATAAAAATTACAAACTGAACTGTCATAAAATAGGTTAGTTAACTCCTGGGTATGAGAGACCAAGAGGGAAGGAGAATCATTAATAAGGAATAGGAGAAAATATTGTTTGTGTTTTTCTATTTTATGCAATATATTTGTTATTATTTTTGTTTGCTTTTATATTTATTTATTTATTTATTAGAGAGACAGAGTGAGAGAGAAAGAGGCAGGAAAGAAAGAGATTGGGCATGCCAGAGCCTCTAGCTATTGCAAATAAACTCCATACTCATGTGCCACCTTGTGCAGCTGGCTTACGTGGGTACTGGGGAATAGAACCTGGGTACTTAGCCTTCACAAACAAGTGCTTAAACTGCTAAGCCACCTCTCTTGCCCCAGGAAATATTTTGATGCTTCTAATGTTCATATTCCAGAGTTTGGTGACAGTTGTGGGACATACACATATGTCCAAGTATGTCAAATTGTATGATTTTTGTATGCACATTTACTGGGTATCAATTGTGCTCCAATATGCCATTTATAATTCTGCAGTAACCCAGATTAAGTATGAAATAAAAGTAAGACTTCTCCATTCCCCAAATCATTGAGGTATAGGTGTTCAAAGATGCTTGAAATGCAGATTCCACTCCCTAATCAGCACCATTTTTGAAACTTTTGATGCCTCCTTCCCTTTAATTTAACATCAGAAGTCAAGGCCAACAGCCACCATCTGTCAGGCTTTGTCTTCAACATTTAATTAAGGATGAGAGGAGAGAATCATTTGGTTCTTTACCCCCATCAATTATTTTTGCTTCAAACTGTGTAAGAGCTAATGTGCTTCAAAAGAGATGGTTGTTAGTTAAATCACACAAATACTGAATGATTTACACCTATTTTCGGTAGTCCCTTCCTGAATGTGGTTGATAGCCTATGCAGTAGGGACTGTTGGAGGACAAGTGTGTAATGCAACAAAGGTAGCAGAAGGATTGGAAAGGCGCATCACTTAAGCCCCTTTGTGCCAAAGCACACATGACAGAATCACTTGGTCTCTATTGGATACTTACAAATGTCAGGCACTTGGCTAAGTACACACTGTTATAATCCATTTTTCTGCTATTTGAGCTACTTTAGAAATTATTTATTTATTTGCAGGGGGCACACCAGGGCCTCTTGCCACTACAGATGAATGGTAGACACTTGTGCCATTTTCTGCATCAGGCTTTATGTCTGTGGCTGGGGAACTGAACTCAGGCCAGCAGGCTTGGCAAGCAAACATCTTTAACTGCTGAGCCATCTCCCCAGCCCCGGAGCTACTTTTTAATTGGCATCATTATTTTGTATATGAGAAGAATAAAATTTGGAAGGCATAAGACATTTGATTAAGATCACAGAAGTTACAGGTGG
The DNA here is from genome assembly GCF_020740685.1 of Jaculus jaculus. Lineage (NCBI taxonomy): Eukaryota > Metazoa > Chordata > Mammalia > Rodentia > Dipodidae > Jaculus > Jaculus jaculus. Next base: position 117,134,355 of record NC_059108.1, on the reverse strand, counting down.
TGTGGTTGCGTCTAAAATGCACAACTACTCTGATTTCAAAAGGTAGGTCAGCTGAGCCACTGTTAATCCCACCATCTCATTTAGAGCCAACCTTGTTCTCTGAAAGGCCTCTCCTCTATATGTCAATCCTATAGGAAACAAAAGGAAAACCAGAGGTGAGGGAGTTTTTCTTGGTAAGGTGAAAATTAAAAGGCATAAAATCTATACCTGTTCTTTGCAAATCTTCAGCAGGCAGTCCTGTGCCTAGTACATAGTAGGCACATGATATTGGCTGAATTGACCTAATGTGGTTACCTTTTTTTTTAAAAATTATTCTCTTAGCCTTATTGAAGTATTCATTTTTCACTGAAACAATAAATAAACAGATTTTGTTGTTGTTGTTGACTGTATTAGTCAGGGTTCTCCAGAGGAACAGAACACTAGAATGAATTATTTTAAAAAGGGGATTTATTGGATAAGCTTGCAGTAGTCCAATAGCGGTTGCGGGCCCAAGAATCACCGAACCTGGTAGCTGCTCAGTCCTCATGTCCAAATGCCTCAGCAGTCCCGACCCAGCACTGCAGATGGTGCTGGAAAGCCTGGAGGCTTCCTGAGGAGCCGCTGGGTTTTGATCTACATGGGTCTTCAGTTGATGCTGTTTTTTAGTCTTCACTGGTCTTCCACGCTGGAAGGTAGTGAGCAGCTCCAGCAGCCAAGTGGAAGGAAGGAAGGAAGGAAGGAAGGAAGGAAGGAAGGAAGGAAGGAAGGAAGGAAGGAAGGAAGGAAGGACGGAAGGAAGGAAGGAAGGAACTCTTTTTACCCAGAGCTTCCTTATATCAAGTCCCCCTCTGAGTGGGGCTGCCCACTCTGGGGGAAGGGCTCACCCTGGGGGAAAGACTTCCTTTAGTTGATCCTTCCTAGAAGCAACCTGTGGATTACTAAACAAATCAAGTTGACAACACCTTAACTATCACATTGACTTGTTCCAGGTAGGGCTCTATCCCAGATTGACCTGGAATTTGGTGTGGAGCTTCAGGGTGGTCTCAAGCTACTTTCTGGCATCATATCTATAGTTCCTTATATAGAACTTTTAAAAGAGACATTAACACTGAGCATCTGCTAAATGAGTTGTTGGCACTGTATTGGGCAGCAGTGGATGGCCAAGCATCAGTGGGGCAGGTGACCTAGTACATGTCCATCCTTACAAAAGTGGTAGATAAGGAGCATAAACGTGCCTGTGGCACAGGCAGCTAAGCAATCCCACTGAAATGAAAATTCAATCAAGTCAGTTAGTGGGAAGCTGTCATACTGATTAATTTGACCTCATCAGTTGCAAATTTGATGCCATGGCCCAAAGGACACTAAGTGGAGACCCTTCTCTCTTACCATGGTCATCAGTCACCCTTACAGCCCTGTGCTCTGCTGCTTCTCAATACTGGCCCTTTCAGGAAGAGCAAAAAAACTACCTTGGTTGGCAATTAGGCTGGCACTGTGTGCACTCAATCACTCTCAACTAGATGTCGGATCACTGCTTATGCTACCAAGCTCCTGAGGCTTGGAGGATGGCTCTTCACAGGAAATTCAATCCCAAAAATGTTCCTGCAGGTTAATATCTGCCCATGGTTTTTTAAAAAGAAATAGTTTCAATTTGTAGTGGTTGCTAGTCAGTAGGCTCCTGCAAGAGCATCCCAGGAAATGGTGGTTGTGGTTGATTCACAGAATATAGCCTGATACACATAAGCTTTGTTGCCATGGCACTGGGTAGGAGCCAGAGGCCAGAGAACTCACTGCTGAAACAATTGTACTTGAAGATTAAATTCATGGAACCCATTAATCAGGAAGTACCACTAGGTGCTACCTGATAAGCACTCGGGAGGATTCTGAAGGAAATCAGGGAAAGAAAAAGAGGCACATTATAATGAGAAGAATTTTGTTTTTGAAAAAAAAAATAAAAGAATACAATCATGAATCTTACAACCCAATAGCTGTATGACATTAAACAAGGCATTCAACCACTGATTCTCACTTCTCTTTTCTGTACCATAAGCATAATAATAACAACCACAGAGGTTGTTTAAAAGTTACATTTGGGCTGGAGAGAAGGGTTAGCAGTTAAGGTGCTTACCTGCAAAGTCTCAGGACCCATGTTCTCTCTCTCTCCTGATCCTATGTAAACCGGACACACAAAGGTGAGACAAGCTCAAGGTCGTGCATGCTCCCTAGGTGGCGCAAGCACCCAGAGTTTGATTGCAGTGGCTGAGGACCTGCCACCCCAATTCCCTCCCTCTCTCTTTCTCTCTCAATAAAAGTAAAAAGTTACATTCAAAATGAACAGTAGTGTGTGTTTGAATATTTTAGACCACAGAAAGACTGTACAAAGGCAATGGGCATGCCTTAAAGAAACTGTTTATCTGGGAAGTCAGTATTATTTAGATTATCAGATACTCAAGGGTTGAGTAGAATAATACTTTACATTATTCATAAATTATCAATCATCTGTTTTGAGTCTCAGTTTTCAGTCTTTTATTCCAAAAGCTCTAACAAGCTGCTCTATAGGGATACTATTTAACATATTTCACCATAAGATTCCAATCTATATTTTTAACATGGCTATCATTACACATGGCACCTTTACTGAAGTAGCCAGATTAACCATTCTACCATTAGGAATATGTCTTTGGAATTTCCTATACCTTTGGGTTATTCATAGATTTTTCATTGTAAGATTTTAGGTAACTTACAAGCCTTTCCTATCTTTGAGTTCTAGAAAATAATAATCCTTATTTTCTTTTTTATTTTTAAATAATTATAGACTTACAGAAACTTGTAATAAAATTGTCAGAGACATCCTGTGTCACATTGTGCTCAACAAAGAGCTGGGGGTGTGGCTCAGTTGCAGAGCAGTTGCCTAGCATGCACAAAGGCCTGTATTCCATCTCCAGCACTGCAAAAAAAATGAAGGAATAAAAACGCCTTCCAATTTCTCTTGATAGAATCATCTTCCGTAACCATCATGAAGTATCCAAGAATGGAGCATCCACATTGTTGGTATAATCCAATGATGTTATTCAGACTTTTCTAGTCATCATCTAGTTATTTCTGTGGGAGCATGTGAGCATACATATATTCTCAAATGTGTAATTTCATGTACATATCACCATAATCATGGTGGGCTTTTCCCATCTTCATAAGGCTCTGTCTTTTTTCCAACTGTCATTCCTAGCACCTGAAAACCACAGGCATGTTCACCTATATAGCTTTTCAATTGAATCATAAAGGGCATAATCATTTTTATAGTGCTAGGATGGTAAATGTGAATAGCTATGCCCCCCAACTTGAAATATAATTAAAAGGTCAAGCTATAACTCTAGTGATAATAACTCATCAGTTAAGCTACTAGTGAAAAGTCTCATATTTAGTTCATTAATGCATACAATATCTGCACCATAGTATCCAATGACTTTATAAATTAAAATAAGGATCTGGGCATGGTGACACATGCTTTTAATCTAAGCACTCAGGAGGCACAGATAAGAGGATTGCTGTGAGGTCAAAGCCACTCTGAAAATACTTAGTGAATTCCAGGTCAGCCTGGGATACAGCAGAACCCTCCCTCAAAAAAAAAAAATAAAATAAAATAAAATAAAATTAAGATAAGGCCTTTATTTTGAAATTTATACAATACACCCCCACCACCTACCTCTATACCCCTCATCATCCTCCTAAGGACATAATCTTCCAATATTAATGTTTTGTTCACTCTTGTTGAGATTCACCCAAATTGTTGACAGATGAATTATAAATTTGTCATTTCTGCATAGCATTCCATGACATTTACCCTAGTTTAAGCATTTAATAGATGAAGGACAAAGTAGGTTTATTTCTAGTTTAGGCATTTTAGAATAATATTGTTATAAACATTTAAATAAAGATTTATTCATGAACCTAAGTTTTCCTTTCTCTGAGATAAATGTTCAAAAACAACTGGTAAGTTGCTTATGTGGTAAATGCATGCTTAATTTGTTAATCTTTTTTTTATATTTAGTGGAAACTTGGTATGGATACATCATGTGTTGGTACCAGAAGTTCCCTCCTCCCTTCCCACATTCCACAGGGACCCTTCTCAGCGAGACTCACCACGGGATTTGGGGGTGTGAGTTGTGAGAGCAACAGTTAGTCATTGTAGGGGGTAGTGATGCCTCTGGATATTCCCTCTCACCCTGTGGCTCTTACAATCATTTCCATACCCTTTTCCACGAAATTTCCTGAGCCATGGTGGGTCAGTTTTAAGTCTATTCTAGTTTTTGGTCTCTTAGTAGCTTCTGGATTTCTGCTTTGATATGATTTGAGTGTCCTCAGTGTCTGTCTCCATCACCCTGGCACAGGTTGTCAGGCTCGCCATAGAAGCAGCCCTCTTGCTCATCTCACCAGTTCCTCTGCAGTTTCACCTGGGTCCTAGCTGATGTGCAAGAGGTGCCTCAACTCCTACCAGGGAGTCTGCTGTCTTTGCTTATCTTGTTCACAGATGTTGGTTGTCCTTGGTGCTCCCTGCCTTCTGAAAACGAAAAACTGATTCTCCAACAGAGTGAGATCAGCATAGGTTAAAGAGATAAGCACTGGTAATTTAGCAAGATTCGGAAGGGTGTCCCTTCTGTTTTGGCTAAACACTAGTGGGAGCTTCTCATTGGAGTGCATAATCTTGGTCTCCATAGGATTCTGACTTGGCTCCCTGTTCCAGCTATGGGTTCCTTTACACTGGGTGGATCTCTTAGCCAATCAGAGAAACATTAGTTACCCATCTAGGTTGGGTACCACTATTTCACAGGTGTGTACATCTTGTCAGGCTGCTTGCTCACAATGTTGCTGGCAATTTCTCCCCAGCAGCTCTTGTAGCACTTTCCAGCATTATACAGGCTAACCATCTAGGTATGGGCTTCTTTCCAGATTCCAACCAGATCTCTTGATGTTTTGTGTGAGTAGCATGTGGTGTCTTCAGCAATAGGGTTTTTTACCAAAGGCAGGTAATAAAGGGCTTTGACAGAAGCCTGTCATGTTTTGGGGACCTTGTATGTCTCTCTGATCAACAACTCAAAGTGGGTTGTAGGTGATTTCTGGTACTGGGAGATACAAGCCATAGCCAAATATTTTAGGGTTAGGCTTTAATCCCACACTCTCAGGAGCTCTTCTTACCAGGTTATCCAGGAGTAATGTTTCTATAGCACCATTAATTTTGGATTTAGTTTTGAGTGTTTTTTCCTCCACTCTCCTATTCCCTTCTCCTGAGACCTTTCCATCCCTATTATCTGTCCTTCGGGTTGCCTATCAGGTATGCCCACAACTCAAGCTACTCCAGGTGAGGAACCACATATGAGGGAGAACATGCAACATTTGTTTCTCTGTGTTTGTGTGAGTTTGCTTAGAATAACTGTTCCAAGTCCATCCATTTTTCTATAAATTTCATTATATCATTTTTCTTTATTACTGAGTAGAACTCCATTGTGTATATGTGCCACATCTGTGTTATCCATTCATTAAACAATGGGCATCTGGGTCAGTTCCAGTTTTTAGCTATTGTGAACTGAACAGCTATTCTTTAATAATTTTGTTGAATATGTTCTCCATGCCTTTGGCCTGAGTTTCTTCCCCTTATGGTATACCTATAATCAAGGCTTTTGGTTGTTTTAGGTTATCCCATAATTGTCTCATATTCTGTTCACATGATTCTTTGAACTCGTCAATGTTTTTGGACTCCTGAACAATTTCTTATGTCTTTTCTTCCAGATCTGAGGTTCTATCCTCCACATGATATACTCTTGTTAATGAGGCTTTTATAAACTCTATTTAAATTTTGTTTTCTGCTATTTTTTTAAAAATTTTTTTGTTTATTTTTATTTTTTTATTTGAGAGTTACAGAGAGAGAGAAAGAAGCAGATAGACAGACAGGGAATGAGCATGTCAGCACCTCCATTCACTGCAAATGAACTCCAGATGCATGTGCCACCTTGTACATCTGGTTTATGTGGGTCCTCTGGAATCAAACCTCAAACTAGGGTCCTTAGGCTTCACAGGCAAGCATTTAACCACTAAGTCATCTCTCCAGCCCATCTGCTGCATTTTTCTGTATCATATCCATACATTTGTCAAGTTTCAATTTCAAGTCATAGTATAATTTTCTTGATGCTTCCTGAAATTCATTTTCTACTTAATCATGTGTTCACTGGGCTTACTTAGTTGGTTATTGAGATCCTCCATTTGTTGACTCATCTTCAATTCATTTATCTCTCCTTTGAGGTCTCTCTAGCTTTCCTCAGTTAAGTTAAGCCTACTGACAAAAGTTATGTGGTTTAAGAGATGATTCCTCTGAATTTCATTCATGCAATTATTGTTTTTTGATGATTTTCTTTCAGTTCACCAACTTGTTTGTTCAGGGTCACATATCTTATTTTGCTTGCATTTTGGGATTCAATTTATGTTGTCCCCCCTGTTGTCATTGGAGACTTCCATTGTGAAGCTTGGCAACCTTGATGGAGACCTCTCAGTTTGTTGTCTTTCATTGTTTTTGTATTGGGTTCTACCCACATTGGGGTGAATGTCTTATTTTATGATAGAAGAAGCAAGAATTTGCACTTATGGGATCTTCGGTGAGTGTTCTGTTTTGGGTATTAACCAGCTTGGAGTGAGATGGCTTTGTATACAGGTTGTGGAGGCTGAAATACAGTCAGCTGCAAGAATGTGTGGGTACTAGGTCTGAAGCTCCAAGCTTGGTTGTTGGGTATTCCAGCCTAATGTGTTGTCTCCAGATCTGCCAGCAGCTCTGGGCTGGTGGCTGATATGTAAGCCATGGCTGGACGTCTGGAGTCCTGTCTGTGGAACAGGGTAGACCCCAGGTCTGCAGAGTTGGCTGGTGTGGGAGCTTTGGTATATGGTATATATGGAGGCAGCAAGCAATCAGAGGCACTGGCCTAAGCCAGAAAGATCTGCTGAGGCTGGCAGCTCAAGATGGGTCCCCCACAACCCACCCACTTGGCTCAAGTGGGGGGAGGGTATGGCATGGTATGGTGGGGCTCTCCAGGGCTCTCACAGGGTGGTGCTGCCACAAGAGTGTATGAGGGGCCCTCCAAGTCACATGCCCAGTACCGTACTAGATGGTATAGGGGATTGGGGGCCCTCTGGGGCATGTGTGAGTGACTCAGGGTGGCATGGGGCAATGCCCAGCTTAGAGGCCCTTCTGGGCATGCATGAAGTGGTGAGTGTTAGTGTAGGGCAGTACAGGACTATACAGGGCCTGGGGGGCCCCTCGGGAAGCAAGGGATGTGCTGGGTGGGGCAGAAGAATGGACCATGGCCCCTGCACTGTGTCTACCCACGCAGTGGGTTGTTCACCTATCTGGGTGCAGGAGGTGTGGGGAAAGGCCAATCAAGGGACTTGCCCTGCCAACCTGACCTCAGTTAGGTAGGCCCCGACTGCCCCAGCATGAAGGGCTAACGCTGTAGGACTTGATGGATTCCCAAGCATGTACCCCCAGGCCCACCTAGAACAGGCCTTCTAGGACCTCCTAGTCCTGGATCCCTACAGTTCTTGCCTGCTTTTACCATAGGAGCTCTAGCATGGTTAGGATTCTGCCATCTTGACCGGAAGTCTTCCCGCATGTTTAATTTTTAAAAACTGGTCAGACTATCTCTCAGAATGACTACACCATCCCATATTTGCATCGGTAATATGTACCTCACCAATACTCAGTGCCATCTCTATGTTTCCTTTCAGCTATATTAACAAACAGGTCATTATTTCTCATTATGCCTTCCTTTACATTCTCCTAACAACTAATAAGATACAGTACCTTTTCATGCACTGCCCGTGCTCTGAGTTAAAATGTCTATTCCTATCTTCTGCCCAATTCCTCATTGAATTGTTTTTCTTTATTGTAGCATTTTGGGTTCATGTTATTCTTAGATCAAAGTCTTTGTTAGACTGTTTGAAAAGTTTCCTGTGGAACTATAATATGTATCTTTGTCCTTTTTGTAGTTTCATCTATATAGTAAAAGTTATCTAGATGGTCCAGTTTATTGATTTTGTTTCTGACTGGATCTTTGGGTAACTTACCTTAAGCTTTTGAAAATGCTCTGTTGTCACATCCAAAAACTCTGGTTAGCTTTAAGGCCTCAGTAATGTCTGCATGTTTGTATTTTCTATAATTTTTAATTTTATATTATACCTTTAAGACTATGGTCCATTTTGAATTGATTTTCGTGTATTAAATTTAGGAAGAGATTTATTTTGCCTTGTGGATATGCAATTGTTCCAACATCATTTGATGTGAAAGCTATCCTTTACCACACAGATAGAGAGCATCAATTGAGAATGATCCTGTGGATCTATTTCTGGGTTTGGTTCCACTGATCAATGTGTCTGTTGCTCTGCCAATACTACAATCTCTTAATTATTGTTCCTCCACAACATGACACAGAGTAGAATAACTCCTTCTACCTTATTCTTTTCAAAAACGTTTAGCTATAAATCTTTTCTCTTTCCTGATCAAAATTTTTCATTTAGATATACACATCTAAAATATACTATATGGAATTAGGGGAAAGTGGGGGGGGGGGTTAGGGAGGGTATTACCATGAGATATTTTTTATAATCATGGAAAATGTTAATAAAAATTGAGAAAAAATTTAAAATAAAATATACTATATGGGATTTCGATATGAGTTATAAAAGTATAAGGATCAACTTGAAGAGAGTTGGCACCCTTATGTTAAGTCCCCCAACATATGAATTTAGAAGCTGTTAGATATTATTTCCAATAGACAATAGTAAGTCTAGTCTCAGAGAGAGAAAACACTTTTCTCCAACTCTTAAACAGGAATCTGGACTGAATGTCATTAGCAACTTGTTTGGGGTATGTTAGAGACCTGGTTCCACAGAGCCACTGAGCAAACATTTAAAGGCAGACAAACATGGGCACAAGAAGCAGAACCTGAGTATTTCTTTCACCTGAGGCAAGTATGTCCATATACCATGTAAGACAGAAAGAAGAACCTGGGTAAAATATTAAATGAATCAAAAAACTCTGTTGCAGAATATATGAGTATGAAGCCAATGGGGGCTGCAAATCCAGTGTCTTGGCACTTAATTGTAGACTAATATATCCTGTGTTAGCCCTACCATACATTCAAAAAGAAAAGAAGATGGAAGAATTCTGAGGAACTTTCCTGCATGGGGAGAGAGCAAGGTGACTAATGTGTTTCTGAAACCTATGCATTCTACCTTCCCTGTGAAGCAAAAGCCTTAACATATAGGAAGAGAGGCAAAGGAACGTATGCTATGGGGGTACTCTATCCAATGAAGCTTAGAGAAGACAAAATGAGAATGCTTTCCCACTGGAGAGAGGGCAGAAATACACCTTATGTTGCAGTCAGGAAGTTTGCATTGCTGTTAGAAATCACCCAACCAACAGCAGCTTGTGGGAAAAAAGAGGTTTATTTTGGTTTACAGCCTAGAGGGAGAAGCTCCATCATGGCAGGGAAAAATGATGACATGAGCAGAGGGTTGACATCACCCACTGGCCAACATAAGTGGACCGTAGCAATAGGACAGTGTGCCAAACAGTGGTAAGGGGAAACTGGCTATAACACCCATAAGCCCATCCCCCAACAATATACTCCCTCCAGAAGGCTTTAATTTTCAATTGCCATCAGCTGGGGAACCTCGCATTAAGAACATCTAAGTTTATGGGGTAGACCTCAATCAAATCACCACACCTTACCTTAAAGGCTTAACCAGGAAGTTGTAGCCCTGGTTAGCTAATCTAACCAAATCAGTGAACACTGAGTTAGCCAAGGTATCTGGTTTCAAATTAATATGGTTATTATAGAAGATACTCAACACTGACCTCTACATCCATGCACACACAAGGGAACACCCTCATATGCACACATAAAAATATGCATATACATAACCATGCACATATAAAATAAAGGAATAATGAATGAACAAGTAAATAGCTTACTGAGCCTGGTGATTCAGACCTAGAATCCCCACTACAAAGTATTATGAAAACGTCATAATGAAACCCATTACTCTGTATGCCCATTTAAAAAAAAAAAAGAACTAGTAAGACCTTAGTTTAGAAACTGATAAGTTAGAAACACTTATTGTCAAAGTAATGAACCATATTTAGAAATGTATTTGAAAAGGCCAGAATGAATGATGTCTAAATTTCTGTACGGAAACTATTACATGAAACTTTTTCCCCCTGGGAAGACACAAACACATCTCTATTAATCCCAGAAAGAGTACAGATGACAGATCAAAACATGATAGCACACACCAAAAAAAAATCACTTTGATGAACCAGTGAGTTTACCTGGGTTTCTGCAGAGCAGGGCTTGCTTACAGATGCATGAGTGACTCAGAGGCAGCTGTGGCCACGAAAAGCCCACCCCAGTGACGGTGACAACACACAGAAGCTGAGCTCTTGTGTATCAGAGCTGTGCAATCTGCAGGCAGGTCATGGGGCCAGACAGTGTCTACCCCTGACCTCCAAGTTGTTCACCCTTGATATAACTTAAACAGGAGTCTTGCATCCTTTTGCCCAGACTTGTTGACTTCCTAAGTCTCTAGAGTCTCCCTCTTCCCTTCTGGAGGGTCGATTTCAGTCTGAGGAATTTGCTATACAACACCAGCTAAAAATATAAACTGAACTAACTTACAAAAGTAAAGATGGGGCTGGAGAGATGGCTTAGCGGTTAAGCGCTTGCCTGTGAAGCCGAAGGACCCTGGTTCGAGGCTCGGTTCCCCAGGTCCCACGTTAGCCAGATGCACAAGGGGGCGCATGCATCTGGAGTTCGTTTGCAGAGGCTGGAAGCCCTGGCACGCCCATTCTCTCTCTCCCTCTATCTGTCTTTCTCTCTGTGTCTGTCGCTCTCAAATAAATAAATAAATAAATAAATAATTTTAAAAAAAAGAGTAAAGATGGCTCAAGAATGAAAGGGTAGAGAGAAATATATCACACAGACACTAACCAGAAAAAAAAAAAGTCTGAACTACCCATAGCAAACAAACTAAGCTCTAGAAATTGGCTGAGGTGGAAGAGTTAGAAGGTGGTTATGACAATGCCATGGGCAGTTGGCACTCTGGTACTTGCCAAATTAGATCCAGATAAACTGGCCAGCTAAAGGATATCCTTTTCCTCTTTTACTGCTTGGCAAGGTGGAAAGACTGTCCCAGTTTGAAGCAAACCTTTTTCTCTCCTTTGATGCAATGCTGCTGATATAAGAGGATTTGCAGAGTCACCTTGTGAGAGATCCTGGATTCCTGGACAAAGAGCTAATCGAGTCTGGGAGTGTCCCTGTTCCTAGTCTGGGGGAGATCATTCCATACTCAGCTCTGCAGTCTCCCTTCTCCCAAAAGGGTGACTGAAAATTTTCATGGTACTCACCATCTCTGGATATGAGGTGAGTACAGTCTAGTCCTCTAACTTATAGCATTGCACACCATGGATTACACATCCAGCAGTCTTCCCTCTTTCCAACAAGAGTCTTCCACAAGGTGATTGTGGGCTTAGGGGAGGAGAGAAGTTTAATTCCACAAGGCAGATGTCTAGAATGGATCCACAGAGCCATGTGCCTCACTATGAGACTATGAAGCAATCGTACATGAGTTTATGAGTTTTTCTCTTGCATACTCTTGTCTCTATCACTTTCCATTTTTGCAATAAAACCTACCCTTAACCCACACCCACTTATATTGAGAAAATCTTTCTAAACTATGGTGTGTCACACATAAAACACAAAAGTAACTATTTTGAGATTGAAATCTGTAGCTAAATTTATTGAATTTTCATCCCTTCTTGTCTAGAATGATGCCATCTGAATGAGGTCTTAGGAGTCTATATTTTTATATTTTATTTATTTATTTGCAATGGGGAGACAATATGAATAAAAATGGGCATGTCAGGACCTCTAGCTGCTGCATACTCCGAATGCATGCACCACCTTGTGCATCTGGCTTTACGTGGGTACTGGGGAATTGAACCTATGTCATTAGGCTTTGCAGGCAAGTGCCTTAATAGCTGAACCATCTCTCCAGCCTAGGAGTCAATATTTAAAAGTTCTCAAACAACTTGGAGAGCATAGAATAAACACAGCAGAAGCCCTTTGCTCTCATTAGTTTAACCTGACAGTATAGTGAAATAAGGAGACACTGGCTCTTGTTATATGAGAATTAGGTAGAGATGAAAGGCTCTATAGAAATGTGAATGGTAAAGAAACTCAATGCAATTCATGTATCATTGTGATCTCTCTAAGTTCCAAAATGTCTCTAGTCAAAACTAATATACTATGTCCACATGAGGAATTTATTCTCTAACCCCTCTTTTTCTAAACAACCAGCAACAGCTACAAATATTAGGAAGTAGGCATGGAAATATCAATGTCATAGGCCAAATTTTGCATATCCTTTATATCTACCAATAGACAATGATATAAGATAATCTACTTTGAATAAGTTTACATAAACACTTTTTGTAGCAACAACTGATTGTGTAGCCTTAGGAAAGGCAGCTGAGTTGAGTTGAGAGTCTGTAAGGTGTAAAATTTAACCGCTGACATATCACTGTGATTTCTCCATCTCTTTTAAATGAAGATGAGTTGAGCTCTTAAAAGTCCTAAAATAAGTCCCATGTCTCCATCTCAGTAAGAAAGCAAAAGGCTGCAGTGGGTGAAATAAGAAAAACCAATACAAAATAAGTAAGTCATTTCCCAAGTTCTAGTTTTAAAGTCAAACATGTTAATAACTTACATAATTCAAAAGATGGTTATGCCTGGCTAATTCTAAGAAGCATGTTGGACCTTAGCCTGATTCAAGAAAGCACTTCATAATTTTGTTATTTTTAGTCAAATCACTCAAGAACTGAATTCCAAGTTGAGAATCATATCAGTTTTGTTCCCTCAAAGGCAGAACTGGGACTCTACTTAAGTTTGGAAGGTAAGAGCTAGTTCAGGACAGAAATGATGAGGGTTCCTGGAGAACCACTGATTGGGAAGGAGGCAAAGTCCAACTAGGCTGGCTTCAGAGAAAGCCCCACAGCTGCAGGAGGGGAAAAGCGTCAAGCTGTTGTGAAGGGTGGGATTCCAAGTGACCAGGCGTGGGACAGAACTCAGACCTGGGTCAAGGACAATGATGGGTGTGCCTCACACATCTGTTCCAGGGACCTAAGGAGCTGCTTTAATGAGTTTGAAGACTAAGAATTCTGAATATGTGCATGTGAAAGTTGCAGCTTTGGAAATGTTTCATAGGGAAGTTGAGAGTAGCGAACACCCATGTCATCACTATAGAGTTTATGAAAATGCAGTCTTCACATATATTAGGCTACTTGTCATACATCGAATGTTTGTATACTCACAAAATGTGTATTTGGAATCCCAGAACCAAATGTGATCTTGTAAGGAGTTGATGTTTTAGTGGGTTGATTAAGTCATGAAGGCACATCCCTTGTGGTGGGACTAGTATCCTCATAGGAGGGACTTCGGAGAACTCTCTGACATTCTTTCCTATGTGTGAAGATGCCATGGAATGCTGTCAGTCTGCAGCTGGGAAGAGCTCTCAAGAGAACTGGCCATGACAAACAACACCCTCAGACTTGGAGCTTCTAGATGAAGAGGAGGGTTGGAGAGCGCCTCAGTGGTTAAGAGAACTTCCATTGCCTGTATAAGGGCACAAAGAAGCTTGAGTGACTGCTTGAGTTCCATCTCCAGGACCCACATAAACAGCTGGGTGTGGGTACATGCTCCTATAGGAGAACAGAAACACAAGAAGCTCAAAGAAACAGGAAGCGTCAACAAAGCCAGCAAGTTCTTGGCATCAGAAAGACACTGGCTCAAATAAGAACTGGCAAAATGGTAGACACCCGACTTGCCATTTCAGCCACTGCAGGTGATTGTTCTCTGCTCCACGTGATCACATGGGACAACATGACCACATACACATGTATCACACACACACACACACACACACACACAGACACTAAAAGGGGGTAAATTCCATGGTGCATCAGCCACACAGTGTGTGGTACTTTGTGTGTATGCGAATATTTATGTGTGTGTGAGTGCATATAGTATGTGTATATGTGTGCATGGGGTATGGGCAGATGTATGTATCCCATACAGAGTCCAAAGGAGAACATCTGCCTTTGCCTTGTCCACTCAACCATGTGTTCCTTGAAGATTCTTTCTGTAAGTTGGAGCTGACATTTTTAGGATCACCAGTGGCTCTTCAGTCTCCATTACCCACGGGACTGGGATGCCAGGTATGCATGGGCATATCCAGCTGTTCACATGGGTGCTGTTAAAATCAAACTCAGGGAAAGTCAGGTCTTCATGCTTGCACAGCAAGTGATCTTATCAGCTAAGCCCTCTCCCCAGCCTCTACTTTCTGAAATAATAGCCCAAAATAACTAAGATATTATTAGTAAAGTGTAAAATAGCAGTACTTTGTCATGCCTGGATCTGTATTAGGCTGGGTGTATTGTTCAGCAGCAGAGTCCTCACCTAGCATGTATGAAGCCTTGAATTTGATGGCTAATACCATGTGCACACAAAAAGAAATGGAATCTCCAAGTTAATTGGCCATCCAATCCAAGTTCTTTTCAATAGGCTTTATGTAATGGGATTGTTACCAATGGTCATGTCTGGGCCAGATATTTCCAGGTTCTTAGCATCTCACTCAAAGAGTTGAAAAGGTACACACAGATAGTGGTGCATGCAGAAGTTGTGTTCAAAGCAACAGTACAGGATGGTATATGCTACAAGGGAGTAGTAGAAACTTCTTCAGTTAGAGTGCTCAAGAGCGGAGGCTGCAATTTGGGGCATCCCTTTGTGGGGTCCAGGAGGAGTTGGTTGTGAGTGTGGGATATGGGTGACTTTTATGTTTTGATTGACAGGCTTGGGTTATGTGAACCTTTCCTTTCTGTTCTTTTCCTTTTTCAAGCCACCTCTGGTTTCAATCATATGTATGACCAACTATGCATAGGCATAAAATGGTAAATAGGGTACTTTCCTTGTAAATTACTCAGAGGACACAGTTTGCCTCATTCTTGCATTCATCCCAAACAAATTCGTGCTGGACTGGTCTCTTTGCCTTAGTTTCCAGATGTGTTTGGTCACATGAAGGGAGTTACCAAGGGGTTGCTAGGGAGGAGCTACTTGTCACACTGTTTGAAGTGGGAATTACATGCAGCTCAAATGCTAGCAGGGGTCCCAGGCTGTTAAGTGCATTGTTGGGAAAGGCGTGTATGTGTGTGTGTGTGTGTGTGTGTGTGTGTGTATGTGTGTGTGTGTGTGGTGCAAGTCAAGTGGAGTCCCAGGTTGCAAAGCTTCCTCACCTCAGGAATACTAACTCTAGGCTTTTCAAAGAATTGGTATAAACAGAAAAAGGCAGTTACTTACTTTTCCTGTCTGATATCCTTCCCATTGATGACTATTACCCCATTCCCCTGCCCACCTCTGCCTCTATCTACCACCATCTACTCTCTAAGGATCATAATTTTTTTCAGACCATAGCATGCTAAATATAACCAACAACTGGGTACTATATATTTCAATATCACTATCAGTAAATGTCTAATAGTCTCATCACAAAAGGTTAAACATTTGAGATGATGGATATGTTAATTAGTATAATTTAGTTGCTCCACATTTACAATCAGAAATCATAACACTAGTTTGCACCCCACAGATACTGCAACTATAATTTGTAAATATATAATAAAATAAATATGAAAAAAAGAAACGAAGTGATCACATTTGCAGAACTTGAAAATTTTATTTATTTATTTATTAGCAACAGAGGGGGGAGTAGAAAATGGGTGTATCAGGGCCTCCAGCCACTGCGAACAAACTCCAGACTCATGAGCCACCTTCTGCATCTGGCTTATGTGGGTCCCGGGGAATTGAGCCTTGAACTGGGGTTCTTAGGCTTCACAGGCAAGCACTTAACCACTAAGCTATCTCTCTAGCCCAAGAAACTTAAATTTGTAGAAGGTAGAAATGTAATAAAATGTAAGCTCCCAAATATTTTCCACTTATGGGCCAGTGGTCTACTGAGAACAGAGAAAAATCAGGCAGGACACACAAGTTCCCATCAATAGTCCCCTTGTCTAGCTTTGAGAAGTTGGGTATGGGATTCCTCCTTTGGCCCTTGAGAATATATCAATGCCTCTCTAGTATCTCTCAATGAACCTTTTCTGTTTTGCAGAAGGCCCTTAACTGTTACTGCTGTAAAAGATGAACAAGAAGGTGAGACTACCATACATCTCTGATCACCTCTGAAACATGGGTATTGCAGGGTCTGCCACAGATGAGATAATCAATGCATATTATTTAAGAAATTGTAAGCATTATCAAAAAGAGATTTCACAAAATAGCCCATCTGCCAAAATCCTCTCTCAGATCCTCACATGTCGTAATGGGGTGTATAGTGGTGGTGCATGGTGCCACAGGACAGCAGCAAATAGCTCTGACCCTTGCAGGGAGAGCAATAGTCAGCCAAGCTGGGAACAAACTGTACCTCCTCCAAGTAAGGCTACGCTTCCCCTGAGAAACATAGAAACCTTACCTCAGAAAAACCTGAAATACAAGGCAGTAGTTATGAAATCTAAGGAAAAAGAACAATGTCTCATAGGTACAAAACAATATACAAAATTGTTATATGAGAAATGCACGATGAGAATATGTAAATGATGAAAGAAATATTGACACGGTCGTGTTTACTTATAGTTCGAGCAACGAATAAAACATTCTAAAATAGAAATAACCTTACTCATATCACCAAAGATGTAAGTACATATGAGATATGGCTATCTGTTATAAATGTAGACGCAAAAATCAGCATGAAAAATTTAACCAAAACACTACTGTTTCAGTGGCTTAAAATAAACATGAACGGTACACCAAAAGAAAAGAGACGTCTCTTATATCCTTGATGAAACTCTATGTCCATTTCACCTTAGCAATCCGAAGTGCCAGGAGCAGATGGCTGGAGATGCCATTGGTAATCATTTTATCATCAACATATGGAAAAGGGCGCTTGTAGGGACAGCACAGTATTGCCATGGCTAAGCCAGTTTTCTGAAAGATACACTCCAATTTTGAGAAAATTGATTGCATTATATACACTATGGTCCTTAGAATGTTTCACTTGATTCCTACCATTTCTTTCCTTGATGAGGAATTTAAGGGAAGGCTCACCTGTTGCACTAATTGCTAGAAATTAATCAGAAGTGATTGAAGCTGTGTGCTGCCATGGTAACCTGGGTCTTACGGAGTAGCTGTTCTCCATTTCCAAAAAATTATATCTCTCTGTTAGTAAATTAGTGCTGAAGTTGCCTCCATTTTCCCACTCAACACTACCCCTGATCTCACTTCTGGCACATGTAGCCCAGCTTCTATTGTCAATTGTATGAGACTAAAGTTAAGCTATTCTCCCTCCACTGACCAAGTGACTGAGGAATTTACCTTAAGAAACCTATAACATTCCCCCATCAACAAATAGGACTTTCTCAAACTTAAAACTTGATATTGGGGGCTGGATGATTATAGGAAAGAGAGTCCTATGCACTGCAAAAGCCCTATCTTCTACCTCCCAGATATTGGCAGCAAAACATCCTCCTACTTATGATAACCAGAAATGTCTTAAAACATTGTCAAATGTCCTCTGAGGAGCAAAGTCAGCCTTGGATACAAACTGCAAAACAAAAGGAAAGTTCAAGATATGGAGACCTTGTTGAAACATCTAAGGCTGATGTAGGGGAGCACATATTATTGTCTTGACAAGATAATGATGTGAATGACACATGTGTTCATTTTTACTAGATTCATGTTTTGTAGCTGGGATGATTGCTCAGTTGGTAAAGTGCTTGCCTTGCAAACACGAGGCCCCATGCAAATCTGGATGTGGTGGTGTATGCCTATAAATCCTCTAATCTCAGTACTGAGGATGCCCACTCAGGGAGATCACTGGAGGTTTCTGGCCAGCCCGTCTAGCTAACGAGTAAGCTCCAGGCTAATATTAAACCCTGTCTCAAAAGTTTGTACAGGAGCCGGGCGTGGTGGTGCACGCCTTTAATCCCAGCACTCGGGAGGCAGAGGTAGGAGGATCGCCGTGAGTTCAAGGCCACCCTGAGACTACAGAGTTAATTCCAGGTCAGCCTGGACCAGAGTGAGACCCTACCTCGAAAAACCAAAAAAAAAAAAAAAAAAAAAAAAAAGTTTGTACAGGGCTTGCCAGAGGATGACAGCCCCGTGGATGACATACATGAGCACACAAGTGCATACTTATCCTCACACATACATGCACGCACAAGCATGAATGCATGCACACATACCATGTAGAGTGCACACACATTCACACTCACACATGAGCACACAAAGGATATGTGCTTTGTTTCTGGACCACAGGGCCATATTATATTCCTTTAAACCTCGTTTTGTTTTGTCATCCCTTTGCAGATGGATCAACCTCTTCGCCTGTGTTCATAATACTTGAAAGTATATCTGTCAGTAAGTATCTGGCAGGGAGTCGGGCCACCTAGCTTTTGATCTTTGGGGACATGAAGTTATTTTTGATTCTGCTTTGTTTTTGTTCTAAATTCCTTTTAAGAACACTCTGCCAGGTGTTGTATACGAGGCACTGTGCTGAACATAATATAAATGAGCAAATATAAAATGCAAAACCTCAAAACCTCATCTCTGCTTGCTTTTTGGGAACTTAACAATTGGATACATTCTGAAGTTTTAATTTAGGCTTACAACCTTTAGAAAGCTCTTTAAAACGGTACTCAGGAAAAGAAGGATGGGTAGTTTTGGACTTTGTGCCACTGTGATTTCCTGGTACTTCCACTGAACTCGCTCCCGCTCCCTCCTACACTCCACCCCGCCCTTCCTGCACGGTGGACACTAATGACTCTCATCCAGTCAATCAGAATATTTTGAGGTTCTGTCTGTCTGTCTGTCTGTCTGTCTGTCTGTCTGTCTGTCTGTCTGTCTCTCTCCCATTTTGCAATCAGTATGGTCAAATATTCCTGAAAGGGCAACCCTTCTCTACAAATTCTCTTGGTGACTCCTCCCCAAGAAACTCTCTCCCTCTGCTCTGGGAGCCAAGTATGAACAGGCTTTCCACAGCCTCTTCCGCTTCTGAATCTTGTCATTCTTCTACAGCTACATGAAGATAGGGACCTTCAGTCTCACACCAGCTAACAAATTTTTCTGTAACTTACCTGAATTTACTAAACATGAATTTGAAACATTTTTAGACAGGGTCTCATGTATCACAGGCTGGTTTCACACTTGCTATGCTATGTATCCAAAGGTTACCTTGAACCCCTCCCTGATCCTCCTACCCCTACCTCCTCAATGCTAGGATCATACGTGTGCACCATCATGTCCAGTTTATTCAGGACTGGGCAATAAACACTGGACTTCATGCATGTTAGGTAAGCAATCTATTTCCTGAGCCACATCCCCAGTTCTAAACACTTATGTTGAATCCTGACATAATATTACATGCTGGGTGTATGCTGCAAAACTGCAGTTGGAGGTTGTTGAGAAGAAAATGCTATTATGGATTTCGGTGGTCCTTTCAAACACACACCTCTACTTGAGGTAAAGCCAGCCCAGATGGCAGAGCCTGCTGCACTAACTGGAGCTTGTCAAGTAGCCAAGTGTAGCAGCAAACACAGTACCCATAACATATATGCCTTGAGAGTCTTGCATAATTGCTGGGTGCCTCAGAAACAAAGGGGGTTGGAGCCTCCTACACACCAAAATTAATGAGGTAAAGAATTTCAGCTGCACTCTCTCACTTCTGAGAGACAAAATTGTTATAAAAGTTGAATCCCATGCAAAATTATATAGAACTTAAATACTCTGCAAGATCATTGTGCCAAAAAAGCAATCCCAATTAAGGTTATAATTTTAACCAAATTCTGAAAGAATAAATCTCTGAAGGTATTTAAAGAGGCCCTTTATAACATATAAGCCCTTAGCCCCTGTTTTAGTTGCTATATATATATCTTGTCCAAATGTGACCCCTTCCCTCACTGAAACCTGGCTGATTTTCTATTTACAACCTATAGTCCACCTTGGGTGGCTGAAGTTCATGTTTAAAAGTGCTCATCATAGAAGAACACTGAAATGTTTTACCTCAACTTTCTCCATGGCTCTTACCAATCACAGTCTTCTAGAATGTTTCAAAGAAATAATAGTGCCCTCAAATTAGAATCTGCCACATTCACACAGGCCCTTGCACCCTTTACTCATCCTAGTATCCTGATGGTCATAAGGTCCACCAGGAAGTGATAATTATGAAACAATTATTGGGGTATACAGGTTTTATGTCACCCCTTATTCATGATTTTGAGGAAAGAGAACGTGTATCCTTAATTTTATGAGGTGGCTGAATACATAACCTTGCAAAGTGGCAGGTTTTAGCAGTTTACTACTCACGTATACCCACAGATTGGGAAAATTAGTTTACCACTGCTACCAGGGCCACATGGAGGGCTGTATTCAGGAACAGAGCAAAAGAGTAGGCCTATATGACTGGCAATGTTAGGTGACCCTTGGTTCTGGATTCCTGTGGGTGGATGTGATTGTTTTGTTGAATAATTCCATAGGGCATAATGGAAGGAAAATTCAACAAGCTGAAGACTGGGTGTACTATAGGTTGTCCAGTAGATAGGGATGCTAACCACCTGTGGAGGCATTCCCAATTCAGGAAAGGCATTATCTGGCTGGAGTCGAGGGCCTGTACATGGCCTTTGTGACCCTGAGAGACTCAAATTACATGAAAACAGCACTTACAACTTAAGGTTTTACAATGCATCGTGTCTTGGGAAGTCACATCTGTTACTAGACAACTCTTGCAAAGGACACATGCACTCTATCCAGCCCTGTTGCCAGATTACAACAGACGAACATCCCACATCTTTCTTAGCATCTTCAGTGATGAAGAGATTTCACCCACTTGAAGAGATATCGGAGCAAAACCCACTTTGAAGCCTTGTTGAAGACATGGTTATGCTATCACTAGTGTAGCAGTAAACCCCAGAGTCATTCCTTGCATTCACCTTTCACAACAAAAGGACAGTTCAGAATGAGACACAGCTGCTGCACCACTCCAATGGAGTACCTCTAATTAAGGAATCTCAGAGAGCCTCTCAAAGCCTCTGGTCTTGAGAACTAGGCAGATGACCCTTGCAACAAGCAACTGTTCTCATTTAAGTGGACAACTCCTGCCCATGACATCACACTGAGGCCCTTATTTAGTACAGCCTCTTCTTTCTGTCTGCTTGCTTGTAGTCATTCTTCTCATGTTGTTATCTGGCCCTAGTAACCATTTTCCATTTTTCCTACTTATTGTAAAGTATGAGTTAAAATATATTCATCCTCTCACTATTATCAAGTTATTTCAAATATTAATAAATCCCTATAAGTCATTGCTGATTTGCCAGCTGTTAGATACACCTTTCATCACCGGATCCAAATTATAAATCTGCCTGGATAATGATGATTATATCAAATGAAGCCATAGGGAATTATAAACAAATACCATGTTAATATCGTATTACAAATCTACAAGTGCTCATACGGATAAATAACTGGAAAGAATCAATCTTTGACTTTGTGTTCCTCCAGAAAAGTAATCAAGTATTATAATCTACTAGTCATACCATTGGCAATTCTAATATGAATTGAACAACCTTCCTAGGGCAATGAGCCAATCATTTGACACACAAAAACACAAAAACACTAGTAAAGATTTCAATATGTGACTTAACTAATGTAAAACTTCAGCTTTAACCTTATCATGAAAAACTCTAATTTTCCTGGTTCTTTATAGAACTATCCGATATGACTCCCTTACAGGGTATTCAGTCTTCTTTATTCTGTAAATCAGCTAAAGTAGCTATTACAGATAAGTGAGTAGATATGTAGATAGAGAATGAATATATACATATACATATAAATTGTGTTGAAAAGTATATGGAGGGCTGGAGAGATGGGTTAGTGGTTAAGCGCTTGCCTGTGAAGCCTAAGGACCCCAGTTCGAGGCTTGATTCTCCAGGACCCACGTTAGCCAGATGCACAAGGGGGCATATGTGTCTGGAGTTCATTTTCAGTGGCTCGAAACTCTGGCGCTCCCATTCTCACTCACTGTCTCTCTCTCTATCTGCCTCTTTCTCTCTCTGTCACTCTCAAATAAATAAGTAAAAATGAACAAAAAATTTTTTTTTTAAAGAAAAGTATATGGAAAGAGGAATATTTGAACCATTTATAGTAATGCATAATTGTACAGCCACTATGGAAAACAGCATGAAGTTTCCTCAAAAAATTAAAAACCTCAACTTGCATGTATCAGCAATTGCATTTTGGAATATTCATCTAAGAAAATAGATATGAGACTCAAAGTGACATAAGTGGTTCTACACTCATTGCAGTACTATGATCCAGTTACCACAATGTGGAAATAATCTCTCCACTGATGGTTAAACAAATAAAACTAGTGTAGAGTGTACATATGAGAGAGTGCTACCAGCCTTTTAACTGGAAGAAAATCTGTCATATTTAACAACATTGATGAACCTTGTGGAAATTATGGTGAATAAAATAAGCCAATCACAGAAAGAAAAATATTGCATGATCCCCCCTGTAAGAGGTCTCTAGACAGTCAAACTTTCGGGCTGTGGGTAGAATGTTGGCCAAGAGGATCAACAAAGAGGAGAAATGAAAAGTGACTAATAAAGACGTATAGTTTCAGTCAAGCAAGATTGATGGGCTAGACACCCACCATGTAACTTTGACAACAACCAACAGCCAATAATAATACATACTACTCTTGAAAATTTAAGAAAGTAAAACTCATATATGCTCTTACAATATTTTTTATGAAGAATTGTCACCCTCTATTTTAAAATATTTCATTGACTTATTTGTAAGGAAAGAGAGACAAAGGGAGAAATGCACACCAGGGCCTCTTGCCCTGCAAATGAATTCCAGACATGCACCACATTTTACATCTGGCCTTTATGTGGGTAGTGGAGAGTTGACCCCAGGCCAGCAGGCTTTAAAGTGCCTTTAACTGCACCATCTCCCCAGCCCACACTATATTTTAACTTTCCAAATTTTGACTTCTTAAATAAACTCTCCACTTAAGAACAGTTTTAGATTTTAAAAAAATTGTTAAAATAGTACAGAGAAATAAATATCTGCTCTAATAACACCTATCTTACACTAATCATAATTGACTTTTACATTATTATTGTTAGCACATATTCAACTCAGACATGCTTAGATTTTTTTTTCCAATTTCTTCTTTCCACTTCAAGATCCCATCCAGAATATTACATTACATTGTCAAGTCCCCTTAGGCTCCTCTTTTCTGTGACATTTTCTCATATAAGTTTTATAATAACTGCTGGAGATTTTGAAGAGTTTCTAATATTTTGTTTGTCTGATATTTTGTCATAATTAGACTGGTGTTATGAGATTTGGAAAGCTCTAGCATTTTCCTGTCATTCATATTATATCATATCAAACACTTATAATACTAGTATGACTGCTGCTGATGTTAACCTTGATCTAATGTAGTTAGTACCTCTCAGATTTCTCCACTGCAATCTTATTTTTGTTTCTGCTTTTATTCTTTAGAAGTTCACTATGTGCAATCCACATTTTAATAAATAAGGAGTTTTGTGAGTAGATTATGTACAGACAATGTAATTCTACAAAGCAAAACAGCTCTCCATATTTTCTCTTTATCTGTATAGTTATTATATCATTTGTTACTATTATATGTATTTTTAGATATTTTATAGTTAGGGTTATAAATGTATGCTACTTTATTTAATTTTTTTTTTTTTTGCGTTGGCCAGTGAGAACTTTTCTAGAGAGTTTCTTTTACCTGCATTATTGGTGTGTAATGGGGAGAGGCACTCCAACATGAATAATTATAAGCTCAGAACCATGGAAATTTCTGCTCCTGGTGGATTTTTTTATGTTAATATTAAATGTAAGGAAGAGAAGGCACTTACATTCTTACCACTCTCTCTTCCACAATGTGCTCTGAGCCCTGGAGGGCCTGGTAAAAATCACCTCTAATGTTAAGCATCTTATTTTGTTCTTTGATAAGTTTTGAGTCTCCTCAGTGTCTACCACCATCTCCATAAGGACATTTCTCTGGCTGGCAGTGAGGCACAGGATGTGTAGGCATACTTTGGGGCACTGTACACCTGACATTAAGCAAATGGTACATCACTGACCTCATAGTGGTTACCAATACCCAAACACCAATGCAATTTGAGCCCATCAACATTTTGATATGGAGGCTGCAGGAGGACAAGAGGAAGGAGACAAGAAAACAGAGAAGGGATGACTTTGAAAGAAGGGGTTCTTCAGGGGATAGGGATGGGGGAGAGGAGACAAAATGTATAGATGGACAAAAATATGAGCAAATTACTGGTATGTCCATATAATAAAGTTCTCAATTTTGATGAAGGCCAAACAACAGAGCTACTTTAAAGATAAATCTCTTTGAAAACTGCCCTACGTCCTCCAACCAAGACAATGAGAAGCCATATCTTCATCTTGTCCTATTACTTTAATTCCTGTCCCCTGAGAATACACATCAAATGTCATAGAACATTGCCTCAGACCCCAACCCAAAGGTTACTGAATCCATGCTCTGAATGGCAAACTTTCTGTCCTACTTCTGTCATTGGAAGAAAAAAAAACTGTCAGGTATATTGAGATGAATAAAAACTGAATCAGATAGGCCACTTTTGATCTTGAAGGTGGAAAATTTTTCAATTTGAAATCAAAATGCCATCCCCCATTCAACTAGAAGATCTTAAACTTGGCAAAGCTGCAGGCTGTACTAGCAGCCAGACTCTGAGCAAACTGCCTCCAGTGGATGGGTTTGGCCCTCTCAGTCACATGCAGAGGCTCTTCTCACTGTTATCAACTCTGTCAGCCCTACCAGCCCCTGCACCACAGTTCCTTAGCTCATTAATTGGATGCTTCAGAGTAGACAATAGCTGAGCATCCCTGTCCTGACAGATCCCTGTCATGTTCATCATTAGACATAGCAGCACCAGTGAGTGCCGGACACATTCAGGACACAAAATAAAACGTGGCATTGGACTGGGGACCTGCCCTGTGGAATCAGTATCAGAATTAAAATGCCAAGTTAGAAACATGAGGCCAACATGAGTGTGCTTCTCTGCAGGGTAAAAGAGAGTTCCTGGTAGGGCAGAGGATCCAGGAGGAAGATCAAGGAAATTGAGTAACCCTATCTGGGAGATGGTTTGGATGCGTTCCCTTTAGATAGGTTCAGACAGGATGAACTTGATAAGCACTATCAGAAATGCAATGCCATGCAGACTCACATTTATTTTCCCTGCCTTGAGTTCAGCAATAACAGCGTGGAAAGATGTCACTTGCCCAAGGGCATGGCAGATGCAGAGTGTCCTATGCAGCATGTAGCCCAGTGAGACAGGCCAGACCCCACTCTACATCTGGCACTGAATCAGTCACTCTAACTCCTGTGCTCCTGCGGCTTTCCACTCTTGCTTTTATTTCAGGACAGTCTTGGGAACAGAAAACCTGTCCCATGTTCTCCCATGTCAAGGTAACTAATATCATCTGGGAATCAGTCCCTTCAGAGCCTCTAATACACTGAGCTTGGGGGAGAGGTATGGAATGCAAGTGGGAGCATCTGGACTTTCCCAGGCTTCTTCTAAGCCAGGCTCCCTGAGGGGCCTCGTCAGTCTGGACTCCATTCAAGATCTCCTAGTTGTCTCAACCCCGGCCAGATTTTAAGTGATGTCGCTGCTCCCTGTTAGCACATATGCTCAAAGATACTCAGGGCAGGAATATGTCCTGGTTGGGTGGGGGGAGAGTTATCTAATCAGCTCTGGATTGTAATCTCAAGAAAAATCCAAATAATCACAATGTCACTACAATCTACTGCAACCATCAAACAAATGTCGCCAAGCTAATTCCCTAGTATTCACACATTCACTGTACCAAGGAAGAAACAAGAGAGAAGAGAAGGTGCCGCGACTTCAGTACAGCTATTCTTTACTCGCACATTTCGTCACAGACTTCACAATTCTTCCAGACTTTGTTGAGGCTTCCAAGCATCACTATGGATTTGCACTGAGTAAGGGCAATGGGTTTCATGATGGCAAAAGAAAATGAAATCCCTGGAATATTTGAAATAACAGATTAGTGATCTACGATGCCTTAAGTCGTGTTATAAAAATAGCTATACGACTCTGGGCAAATTATTCCACCATCCCTTGTCCCTAGCCTTCTCATCTTCCCTTTCTCATTTACATATTATGTTTAAAATAGGACAAAGAATTCCTTTCACCCTTATCTAACAAATTGGTTATGAAAAATATGTATATGAAGGAAGCCTACACATCGAAAACTTCCCTGCCACTATAATCCAGTGTTATTAAAAAAATCAAATAATTTATTACATGATTATGCTTTAAATCCTTGCTTCTCAAACTTTTTGCTAACCATCTCATTCTACTCATATATCTGCCATTCCTGTAGTATGAAATATTCCAAAACAAGCATGTTCTTTGGACTTAAAATGATGCTAAACTCTAATGCATACCCAAAACTTTCCTTTTTAAAGGTCTGACCCTTTCTTTTTTTAAAAATTTACATCTTTTTTATTATTGACAACTTCCATGATTGTAAACAATATTCCATGGTAATTCCCCCCACACACACACTTTCCTCTTTGAAACTCCACTCTCTATCATATCCCCTTCCCCTCTCAATCAGTCTCTCTTTTATTTTGATGTCATGATCTTTTCTTCCTATTATGATAGTCTTGTGTATTCCCGTCCTCTATAATATTTGGGGGAGGATAAAAGATTATTTAGTTACATCAAACATAGCTTAAACAATTTGAATGAGTTTGTACAAGCCATGGGGAAGGCTAATTTCTCTTAAGCTTGTCCATTATCAATTGCACTATTGACCAACACATCGTCAACTTCACAGTGTGCTCAGATGCTCAATTAGATCTCTAATGAGAATGACTCAGGCCATCTCAGAGTGATTGTGTCAATGAAGGCACCACTCCAGCAATCACAAGGCTTTCTCATTCTCAACGGCTCTTCTTTTGAAAATGCCAGACAAAATTCAGGATGGTACTAAATAATCTCTAAATGAGCATGTAAACAGGTGTTGAAAGTTTGGTTCACCCAATTCTGTACCTGATTAACAGTGTTATACACTTGGGAAAGTGAATAAACCTCTGTGAGCCTCCATATCTCTACCTGTGAAATGGAGATAAGGTAAAACTCATAAAGCAATTTTAAAGTTAAAGTGGTCACACATAGCAGTAAATCTTTACTGTAGACTCTCATTAGTAGTTGTATGAAGCTATTTTAAAGAGGAATTCAATTTTCACACCTAAGTGTGAGATAGGAGAGTAGTGAAAAAGTACTAAGGCGAGAGAAGAAGTTCTTTTCAGTGGAGGTAGGTTCCCAGGGATCAGTGACCCCAACTTCATAAATTGTCAAAGGGAAATCTCTGCACACCAATCCCTTATAGCAGATCTCTGCCATGTATTTCACCCAGCTGCTCATTTCCCTAACTATGGTCTATATTTCTTGGGATCTTTTAGATTCATTCTGTATAGGGTGTGTGACATGAATACGCTGTGGGAAATTGGTTCAGATATAAGCATGGTTCAGAGACAAAAGGTTTACTGATATGTGAGTGTTCCTAAGGCAGCTGTAACTTTGAATCCCAACAATGACATATGCATGAACTCTATATGGGCCTAAACCAGCAAGGGTGTGGCTTCAGAATAGGTTGTTTACAATCAGGTTTCTGTTGGAATACCACATACATGAGAAGAAGCAGAAGGCCAAACACACTGATGAGGATGACTTTGTTTATTTTATCCTTACCCTAATTAGTTTTGGACAACACAATCCTCCAGAGTCACTTTTTTTCCATTAAGAATAGGTGAGCCAATGTTCATTATAGGACAACTCCCAGTTTTCAAAATATAAAAGAAACTAAAAGGCTTATCAGATGATTGAATTTCTTTTTTTAAAAAAATATTTTGTTTAAGATAAAGAAAGAGGAAGATAGAGACAGAGAGAGATTATAAAAAATGGGTGCACCAGGGCCCCTAGCCTCTGCAACCAAACTCCGTTGCATGTGCCGCCTGTGCATCTGACTTACATGGGTACTGTGGAATCAAACCTGTGTCCAAAGGCTTTGCAAGCAAGTGTCTTAACTGCTAAGCCATCTCTCCAGCTCTGAATTCCTTTTTTGAAAGTTGGTACAAATAAATACAATAAAATGTTTTTCAGGTTTTAAAAAAGGAAGGAAGTTCTGCCATTGATGACACCAAGGATGAATGCAGAGAACATTAAGCTAAGTGGAATCAGTCTGCCGCAGAAAGACAATATATGACTTCACATGAAGGTGGAATCAAAGAGTCAGATGCATAGAACTGGAGAGTAGAATGGTGGTTACCAGAGGCAGGGAGTGAGGTGGACCATGAAAGGCAAAATATTGATTAAAGGATACAAGACTTCACTTAGGAGGAACAGTGTGATGGTTTGAATGTAAATTGTCACCCAGAACCTCATATGTTTTGAATAATTGGTCCTCAGCTGGTGGCAATTTGGGAAAGTTGTGGGGCCTTTGAGGGGTGGAAGCCTTGCCGGAGGAGAACTTGAGGTTTGTCATGCCAACCCACTGTGTGCTCAGAGCTTGCTCGCTGGGACTAGTTCTTTGTTACTTCGGTGGCACTGCGATGGCCAGTGGACAAGCTCAGACTACTTTTCTCCAGCCGCTGTGACAAGATTTGACACCTGTTGCAGTCAGATTCACATTGTTGGAAGAAATCACCCTACCAAGAGCAGCTTTGGGGAAAATAGGGAGGAGGGGGGGTATTTGGCATACAGACTCCAGGAGAAGATCTATGATTGCAGGGGGAAATAATGGCATGAACAGAGGGTGGACATTACACCCCTGGCCAATAATGTGGGCAATAGTAACAGAAGAGTGTGCTAAACACTGTTAAGAAGAAACTGGCTCTAACACCTATAAGCCCGCCCCCAATAATATACTGCCTTCAAGAGGCATTAAATCCAAAATCTCCATCAGCTGGGAACCTAGAAGTTAGAACATCTAAGTTTATGGGAGACACATGAATGAAATCACCACATTACTCCCTGGCCAACATAAGGTGGACAATAGCAACAGGAGAGTGTGCCAAACACTGGCAAGAGGAACCTGGGTGAAACACCCAAAAGCCCACCCCCAACAATACACTGTCTCTAGGAGGCGTTAGTTCTCAAATCTCCAGCAGCTGGCAACCTAACATTCAAAATACCTAAGTTTATTGAGGACGCCTGAATCAAACCACCACAACACCGTAGCTGCCTGCTCTGCTATGCTTTCCACACCATGGTGAAACTTCCCCTAGAAACTATAAGCTGAAATAAACTGTTGTCCCAACAATGAGAAAGTAATGGCTACAAACAGATTCTGGTGCCCCAGAACCTGTTAATGATGGTGTATTTCAAAACTGTTGAGGGAACTGTTTTCACTACAAAGCAATGATGTCTTTGAGGTAGGCACTATGTTAATTTTTATGATTTCATCATTCCTCAAAGTATGCCTGTATTGAAACATCTCATTTCACCACATTCATATATACAATTGTGGTTTCTTGAACAAAATAAAACTGAATTGAAAGGCAAGCATGCTGAAAGAGAAAGGAAGCTCACCAATGTCTGAATGAGCATAGCTGAACAAGGATGCAGTGCTGTTGAATAGTAAGGTGACATAATGATGTGGTGAGTGAACTCCTGATGTCAGTGGGTGAACACAACATAGATTTAGAACTGAAACCCCTGATCTGATGTCTCTTTTGAAAGAAGTCCTCCTTCTTACTGTGACTCCTTATTTCACATCTCAATTTATAGAAATATCCCTTTTATACAAGAAAAGAGCAATAGGGGCTAGAGAGATAGCCCAGCAGTTAAGGAGCTTGCCTGTAAAACTTAATGACCTAGGTTTGATTCTCCAGTACCCCCATAAAGCCAGATGCTGCATCTGGAGTTCATTTGAAGCAGCCGGAGGCCCTGGCATGCTCGCTCTCTCTCTCTCTCTCTCTCTCTCTTTCTCTCTGTGTGTCCACTTGCACATAAAATACTTTTTATAAAGAAGTAAGAAAACTGTACCTATTAATTGGAAGTACAATGAAATATGAGACATAATTATATGTCTCCAAATTTAGTAACATAACAAATTGGCACAATGGTTTTGAAAATAGTACCTATATTTTTACCTTTCAAAATTATAGGTCAATCCATGAGCAAGAGTAAATAGAAATCATGAGAAAAATCTGTGAGAGCTTCAATGCAAAGGGATTGTGCTGAGACTCAGCAGGTGTAGGTGTTGGCCTTTCCTCAAGGCCACCTCCGAGGCTTCTGCACCCCATGCTTTGGTCTCATGGCTAAATGTCTGGAAGTGTAATGATGCCTAAACACAGCTAAACATGTGAGACCATTTTGAAAAATGTGTCACTGGTAATATTCACACAGGAATAAAATAAAAATTATCTGTAAGAATATTGATGTTCAGGATATAGTTTATGTTTATGCTTTTGGCTTTTTTTAAAATCAAGCTCTCACTATAAATCCCTGGATAGCCTGGAATTTAGAGCAATACTCCTGTCTCTGCTTCCTGAGTGCTGGGATTACAGCTGTGCACCACAATGTTCAAAAAGGGTATAGTTCATAAAAGTGCTTTTTCTTCAAATGTATTTAAACGAGATCAGGAGTGGTATGACCACAGACTCAAATGTATTTAGAACCATGGTTTATATATTTCTAATTTTAAGCTTTCTTCCAAAAATATTGAAAGTGACTTCTTTTGGAATTATCTACAGCATCTTACTAGGTTAAAATGAAATTTCTTGAGAAGTCAGAGATGATCCCTATTCTAGGTCTTTAAGCTGTTTAGGGGCAGTAAGCATATAAACACTGCACAGAAAGAGAAAATTCGAGTCATTAGAATAGTTATACCCATGCTGTGAGTCAAAGCAAGAAAATATCTCATGGATTTGGTAAGGTCATCAAATACACACAAAGTAGCTTATAATTAAGAAGGACCTTAAATGAATTGGATTGAATAGATTAGAGAGACTGTCATTTCCAGATAGAGGGAACAACATGTTCAAAGAGGGCCCACATGAGGTGCATCCTGAGAAGAAGAGCTGGCTCAGCTGGGCAGAAATAGGACACTCATTCAGAGAAAGAGATTGGGTGGGAAGAGGAGGTGAGTTTACATGGGCAGCAGGCTGGTATGCACAGCACACGATGTGATAAGTGACAGAAACTGCCCAGAGAGAGATCAGATCATAACTGCCCTTTGAAAAAGGATTGGTTCTGATACGTTAAAGTAAAGCACTGTGGAGAGAGACAAAAGTTTCCCATTCTCATAAAATATTGGAAGATTTGAGTACATAGTACCAGTAAAGATTAAAAGGAAAGGCTGGGTTTAAGGAAAAGGTCAAATCTGCAGGATTTAAGATCCTAATGAATGTAAAAACCCTAAAAAGGGATTTAGAGAAGATAGTCTATCATGACAGGAGATGCATGACACCAGATTGAGCTCCTGTGCCTGATAGAAAGCATGGAATTGCTTGTTTACATCGTGTGGGCAGTCAGGAAGCAGAGGGTACTCAGGCCAGAGCCAATTAGTGCTTTAACCCATAAGGTGCCCTCTCTTTAGTGACCCACCTCCTCCAGTGTGGCTACTCCATTTAAAAGCTCCACATCCAACTAAAACAGCAACTATTAAAATCTGGTGTCCACATGAGCAGACAGCAAATACTCTGGCATCACTAACCCTAGAGCCCTGTCTCACAACTACCATCTGCTGTGGAAGCAAGAGCAGTGCAGATGCTACATGGAATGTGACCTACAAAAATGGATAGGTAACCAAATGTGGACTAGGGAGTCCTAGTTTGCCAACCCCTGATTTAAACAGGAGAGCCATGATCTCAAGAAAATAATGTAAATAATAAATGAAAAGAACTTCAAAAGAATGAACTGATTTAAATTAAGATATAGATGGCCAGGAAGGACTGAGAAAATCCATAAAACTTGACTATCAGTCACCTCTGTAGAGCACTCTCCATAAAATAAAGGAAGCAGAAGGGGATGGCCAGGTCAGAGGCAAACAGTGCTTTACAGGACCAGGCCCTGGAGGGAAGAAATGGCAGAGTCCTGGGAACCAGCACAGGACAAACAGAAGACAATCTTCAGTGACATATTTTAGGACTAGACCAATATAAACACATTCTGTGTGTTTGAAGGAAAGAAGGTGCCAAGTGCACTGCTTGTCCAGAGGTTGGCAGTTTGAGAAGATTCATTCTATTCTGAAATGGAAGATTCTATGTAGATAAAAGAATTGGGTTGGAGAGATGACTTAGTGGTTAAGGTGTTTGCCTGTGAAGACTAAGGACCCAAGTTTGATTCTTCAGATCCCACATAAACCAGATGCACATGGTGGCACATGCATCTGAAGTTCGTTTGCAATAGCTAGAGGCCCTGATGAGCCCATTCTCACTCCCTCTCTCTCTCTCTCCCTCTCTCCATCTCTAATAAATAAATAAATGAAAATAAAATCTTTAGTAGTAGTTGACTTTTTTAAAAGCATCAGAAGAGGGGCTGGAGGGATGGCTCAGCAGTTAAGGACTTTGCCTGCAAAGCCAAAGGACCCAGGTTTGATTCCCCAGGACCTATGTTAGCTAGATGCACAAGGGGGTGCATGTCTGGAGTTCATTTGCAGTGGCTGGAGGCCCTGGTGTGCCCATTCTTTCTCTCTCTCTTTCTTTGTCAAATAAATGAAAATAAAATAGTTTTTAAAGTATCATAAGAATCCCAACACCTTTAACAGGAGTGTGCACCTAGGGAAATTCCAAGGGCAGGCACTGGGACTTCAAGTTCTGAGTCCAGGCCTGTCCTGTCCCTATCTGCAGGTTAACCATGGTACAAGTCATCATACTTCTCTGGACCTAGAAGCTCTCCTTTGCAAAATAACTGATGTTATTCACACCCATTGTAATAAACTTATTACTGTGGCAAAATAGCTAAGATAAACAATTTAAGAGAGGAATGAGTTCCTTGTCTCAGAGTTTCATAGATTTCAGCCCACAGCCCATTGGCTTGGCCTCGACGGGCCTGTGGTCAGGGAGCACAATGTAGTGAGAGCAGGAGGCGCAGGAAGCTGCTTACAGGAAGTGCGGCGGTGTCCAAGGACAAGATACAGCCTTCGAAGGCACATCCCAGGGATGCGATGGCTTCAAGTAGCCCCCCACCTTTTTCTACTAGCTCCCTCAGCTACGGACTCATCAACCAATTAACCACTTGATGAAATCAGACCATGATCAAGTCACTTCTCGATAGTGCCACCAGTTGGTAACCAGCCCTTCAGCATGTGAGTCTTTGGGGATGACAGCTCATAACCAAACCAGAGCCTCCATCTAAAGATCAGTAACTACCAGCATAGTGCAAAAACACAGGACTTTACATATATAAGAGGCAGTATCGGTATTGGTGTCAAAAGCCTGGGTGACTTTGGAACTAAATTCCCAGCCTGTTTTCTTGCCAATGATATAGTCATGTAAATTGAAAGGGGTCTGTTGTACTGGCTTCTCAATCAGATCCAGTGGAGGCCTGTGAACAAACACAGCCTCAATATTAAATTCAATATGGCAAGGTTAGAATATAAACAAATGTTTTACAAGAGTCTTTCCATGCAGGAATATTCAGCTAATGTTGAAAAACACCTTGCAAATAAATCACTCAATAAAGTCATGTTGGATCCTTAAAGCAGTGTTAGGACTTGATTGCTGAGTCTTGTCTAGAACTTTCCACACTTGTGGAATGTTAATTTTTTTTTTTTCACTTGTCCAGGTGAGGAAGTGCACTGAGGCTGAGGAAACGTGTCAAATCTCGAGTTTTACTTCCTCTGCAATGCTTTTCTTGTCTTCTGTAAGAATGAAGGGCCATCTAGGAAATTCATTTTCTTTTGTTTGTTTGTTTTTTTAATCTACTGGCTCACAAACATAAATATCTGACTATTACATCTAGACATTAAATTCAAAAGTCAATTTGTGAACGGAAGATAGATGTTGATTCCATGCTACTGAACCTGAATGTCAATATTGTTAGTGTGGAGTTACTGCTGGCTGTGGGGGTGTGTGTGTATGTGTAAAGCAGGTTCCTGCAGCACACATGAGGCCATTACACTCCCAAGTAAACAGTTGAGGATTTATGCAACTACTAGAACTTCATTTATAACTTCTCAATTTAAATTCTATTCACACGGAGAAAACATAATTTGCCATCTTGTTAATCTCGCCGACAGATTTCCTAGGAACAGGACTTACTCTTTGCAGTTTTCATTAGACATGTAATATACTCATTTTCTCTATACTTCCACAGTCAACTAAATACTTAACAGATGTTTCTGCTGAAGAAATCATGGTGCCCATTTCATTTCCATCATACACTGGTACTTTGAGAAGAAATCTTCATTTTAAATGTACTAGCTTGTTTTCCTTGCTCTGATATTTTGCTGTCTGTTACAGCTTACATGTCAGAAGGAACATTGCGAATAATTAAAACTATAGCATTCTCAGTAACTTGTATTTCTGATTTCCCAATTGCCATTCTATAAACTCCAGGACGGAAGAGCAAATTTATTATCAAGGTCAACAAAAAATTTCCTAGGAGGAAGTAGCGATTAAAATTAGGAAATTGGAGGGAGGCTGGAGATATGATATGGCCCAGTGGGCAAAGTGCTTGCCACATAGGCAGAAAGACCTGAGATCAAATCCCCAGTACCCACAGCCATACACACCTATAATCCAAGTGCTGAGAAAGCAAGACAGAATCTCTGGGGCTCACTGGTGAGCAAATCTCACTGAATTGGTGAACTCTGGGTTAATTAAGATATCCTGTCTCAAAAACTAAATAAATAGGGAAGAATATAACTAATATACAAGAGTTAGGGAGGAGAGAGAGAGAGGGAAAGGGAGGGAAGATGTAGAAGGTTTAGGTTAGATTGATCCTACCCTCTCCAGTGTCTTGTGGTTCAGGTATTTCCTATAAGGGCCTGGTGAGGGTTCAAACATTTTGTCTGCCTTTTAGGAAGTAGAATTTTATGGTACCATTGCCATTTGGGTCCAGATTACTGTTTCCCACCCCTTCTATCCTCCCCTCCCTCCCCATCCATCCTAGTGTCTAGTCCATGAGATGCTTACTGGGTATGTAAGGTATCTTGGGTAGTCACTGACCTGCAACTCCCAGTACCAGCATGGGGCTATCATCCACAATGAGCTTTTGATCAGAGAAACCTACAAGGTTTCCTAAAAGAATGACAGAGTCTGTCAGAGTACTTGATGACCCACCAAAGGTTAGTGGTAAGACCCTATTGCTGAAGACACCATACGCAGCTGACACGTAAAATGGAATGGCATGGCTGGAAGCCAGGAGAGAGTCAGTCCCCAGACAGTCAGCATATCTAGTGCCAGAAGGTGCTACATGGGCGACTGGGGGAAATAACCAATATCTCTCCAAGCAACTCATGGTCTAACCTACTTAGCAACAAATAACCAGTTGTTATGCCCACACAAGTGCAATAGTGGCACACAGCCATGGTGGGGAACCAACTGCTCTTGATTTGGCTAACTGATCCCATCAATGGTATGGGACCCATAGCTGGAGCTGGGAAACAAGTCAGAATCATATCCAAACATAAACCCTCTCTCCAATATCAAGCTGCCATCAACCATGGGCTACAAGAGGGCCTATACCTATTAAACTCTCTATAAAAAAAAAAAAGTAAGGGTTATTTCATTTGTCCTGGAACTAACTTTCTTTCTGTTGGAGAATCTGCTTCTCTTTTTCAGATAGATGCAGATCCTAAGGAGAGAGCCGCCCCATCATACCTCAAAAGAGCCCCAGCTGAAACAAAGGAAAATTAGCAAAACAAGCAACAGTGCTCTTTTCCTGATGAACCAGATACCAGCACAAAGGGGAAGGAGACCAACACAGAGAAAAATCAACTCCTACCAAATCAGAGAGCCAGAGCCTCAGAGGTCCCCAACACCTCATCACTGAAGCAGACCAAAAATGAACCCAACATGGCTCAGGGATATTTTGCAAAAGAGAGGGCAGAAAGAATGTCAGAGCCACATGTTGGGTCAGGATATGCAGAGACATTTATCGTACCAATAACTGTGGGCTAACTCCACAAGGCATGACCCATATACCTCAACAAGGAGGGGCCAATGGGAAGGGGGTAGGTCATGGATGAAGCTAATAATGGTACCAAACTTCCTGTATTTGCTGAATATAAAACTAATATAAAAATAATAAATTAGAGCTGGAGAGATGGCTTAGTGGTTACGCGCTTGCCTGTGAAGCCTAAGGATACTGGTTCAAGGCTCGACTCCCCAGGACCCATGTTAGCCAGATGCACAAAGGGGCACACGCATCTGGAGATCATTTTCAGTGGCTGGAGGTGCTGGCGTGCCCATTCTCTCTCCCTCTCTCTATCTTCCTCCTTCTCTCTGTCTTTCACTCTCAAATAAATAAATAAAAATAAATTAAATTAAAAAATAAATAAAGCATAAGAAGACTGAGAGAGCCACCTGATGGACCCCAAGCCTCTACATGCACATGCACATACATGAGCTGCACACATGAACGCTAACACACACCACACGCATACACATGCAAAAAATTAAAACTAAAAGCCTAGGAAATTTTATCTCAAATAATCATAGTGACTAGGTACTGACCAGGAAAAGAAACAACATATTTTCTTTAAATATTAAAGATGCTGGGGTTGGAGGGATGGCATAGTGGTTAAGGTGTTTGCCTGCAAAGCCAAAGGACCCAGGTTCAATTCCCCAGGACCCACGTTAGCCAGATGCACAAGGGGGTGCACATATCTGGAGTTCGTTTGTAGTGGCTGGAGGCCCTGGCATGCCCATTCTCTCTCTCTCTCTCTCTCTCTCTCTCTCTCTTTCTCTGTAAAATAAATTAATTAATTAAAATAAAATATTAAAACATGCTGGAAAAAAATTGATATATCTGTTATTTCTTTAACATATGACACTCTATTGATATATTCTTTTGGGACAGGGGGAAAAAAGGAAAAGGCCATCCTTGTTAATTCCTACTTCAGCTTGTTCTACTCCTTTTGAGTGCTCTCAGCTGTCCCTGGTAAATGACAAGTGACAGAGCGATCTGGCTCTTCGCCTGGTTATCTAGTAACCCAGCTCAGTGGACAAAAGCCACCCCAACCTGACAGTTGAGTTCTGATGTTTTCTACATCCATCCTTAGGACCATACCTGCCACATAGAAGAGGAAAGTATAAATATGCTAATGTGCCATTTACTTAGGACTTTGATCATGACATTTTGAAATCCTAAAGACTTCTCAAAACTTAATTCTCCATACAGACAGCTCCTTTGTACAGGATGTATGGTCAAGTGTTTAAGAATAACTGAAGAAAACATTTGAACCAACCCGAATGAGTTCAGGCTCTAACGACAGAAGAGCATTGAATGACTGCTCTCAAAGACTTGAGATCTTCATTTACTAGGTTATGGGTAAATCCAAGATGCCACATAGAAGCTGAAGTCAATAGCTTTGTTTCATCCACTATAGAAATATTATAACAAAACAGACTGTGGTACTGTTAGGTAATTTCACAGTACTGCCATACCTCCTTGTGATTTCCTCCTCCTACCCACAGGCCTTTCTCAAACCACCCCTAACTTCTACATGGGAATTAATTACAATTCATATTAACCCATATTTTTTATTGTTTCTTTGTCTCTATGTGGATTTTCTCATAATACTGTAAAACACCTCTAATGAGACATTTACTGTCTGTCAGACCTACATGGATTTAGCCCATTTCTACTTGATAGTTGCATAAACATAAACATTCTTAGATGCTCAATCATCACACCCAGGTTACTTCTGAATGGTTTTTTTTAATCATTATTATTATTATCAAAAACATATTTTGTATAGATACATCATGTGTTCATACCCTCTTTGCCTTCATCCCTGTCCCCATTCCATTGGAGACCCTCCTCAGTGAGGTTGCAAGTATTCCCCATGGGGCTGTGGGTTACACGGACTTTACTTTCCATTGGAGAATCTGTTTTTCTTCTTCAGAAGGTAGTGAGACCAGAGAAGATAAGCTACTCCTCACACTTCAGCCAAGCCACAGCTGAAACCCTGGAGGAACTGAGGATACCAGCAAGAGTGCTGCCTCCTGAATGTTTTTAAAGGCCACTTTATTTCCTTTTATTTTTAATATTGTCCTTTATTATAATATATATTACTTTTTCTTCTGACCAACACTGGACAAATATCCCACTCTGAATTTCCTAGTGGTGGAATATATAGACCAGCAAAGCTCTTTTGATATCTGTTGTCATAGCAATTTCAAGGAGGTACTCATTACAGTGATACTATTAAAGGCCACAAATTACAAAGAATTAAATACAACTTCCACTGATGCATTTGGGCATATGGATAGGTCAATGCAGCGTCAGCTCACACCCGGTACTAGTTGCCTTCAGAATTTGTAAACCTAAATGTCTATGTTAAAACAAAAAGACATTCATGGGAAATATTTCACATGCCTTTTGTCACATTTTATGAAAATCTACTCTAGCCAACAAAAAATAGTTTAAAGGATATATGTGAATTCTAGATTTAGTACTTTTCCCATTCTTCTTCTTATTGCCAGGCTTGGCCCATGGCCACCATTCCTTAACTATTATCTTACAACCCAAGGTTTTCAGACATAATACTAAGTGGTCTCTGAAGTTTGTATGCACAATGAGAAATTATTTTCTGAGTTCAGAGTGTACTATGTCACTGCTGACTGTCCCATTGTTTGTAATCTTCATCCTCACCCTGAACTAAGACCAGATATCCCAGCCTGTAAGAGTTAGTTCTGTGTTCCTCCCACCATAAGAAGAATGTACTCACTGATGTTGGGTGTGGTTTGACCAATGAAGCATCAGCGTCCGACATGAAAAAAATCTATGGGTTTGGCTTGTGCCATCGTGGGCATCTGTCATCCTGATGAAAATATATTGCAACTCCCCGGCTCTTCCATGATGACAGAAAAGAGTACAGAAGGAAAGGGCTGGGGAGATGGGTCAGGTGGTAAAGCACCAGCCATGTTAGCATGAAGACCCAAGTTCAGATCCCCAGTAACCATGTAAATGCCAGGCATGGTGAAGGGTGCCTGTAATCTTCATACCATACACCCATACACATGTGAAAAAGAGAAAGACACAGGAGAAGGAAACCAAATCCAAACCATAACCTAGAGTCAAGCCAAGCTAGACTACATTGTTTCCTTAAATAGACAATTAAGAGATTTGTCATTTAAAAGATTTTATTTATTTATAGGCAAGGAAGAAGAAAGAGGATGTAGGGAGAGAGAAAGAGAGAATGGGTGCACCAGAGCCTCTAGCCATTACGAACAAACTACAGATGAATGCACTACTATGTGAATCTGGCTTTACATGGGTACCGGGGACTCAAACCTGGGTCATTAGGCTTAGAAGGTAAGCATCTTAACCACTGAAGCCCATAATTTTATCTTATTATATAAGTAGAGTGCTGAAGTAAAAGCATATCAAATACATTATTTAAAATAGAACAATTTAAATATCTGTGACTTCCTTATTATAACTCTTTATATTAATTTCTCCTAATAAAGCCAGTAAAACTACAAAAATAAACATTGGATCTGTTATTAACATATTACTATGGATAATAAAAATATATCAAACATGAAATTAATACATATATTTTTTATGAAATTGGTTACAAGGCAAAGAAAGAATTCTGCTGCAGTCTATGACAGTATAACATGTGATACACTAGCCTTCTTTTCTATAAGAAACCAGAATGTAGACAAAATATAGTTTTTTATTAAAAAAAAATCAGTATCTCAGCCATTGCCACTCAGTACAGAACTGATGCCCAAAAGAAGGTGGAGTAATAAGGTGAACTCTGCCATCCACTTAGTTTTCTGCCATTGCCACGTGGCACTCACCCATCAGGGGAGAGAAAGAGAAAGAACACAGTAGCTCCACTTAAAAGAAGCAGAGTGGAAGTCTGGGAGTTCTGGGTATTTTAATTTGCAACATATCTGGCAGGATAGAAAAATGCGGGAGGAACTGTGTGCAGGAGATCCATGGGTCCTTTCCTGAACTCTTACAAATGCAGACATAAGATAATCAAAACAGTGACCACAAGGGAAAGAGAAGGAAAGAGGCAGAAGCTGCATGCTAAACAGTTTCCAGGGTTGGCATAGGACTGGGGACATTCTATTCTGACCAAGTAGAAAGAGAAGCATCGCTGACTTCCCAGGTCCCTAAGCGGTGACTAAACAAACTCCACAATAAAGACATTCCTTTATTTGTCACTTTCCTGTCTCTGTTACTCACTTCAAGCTTGAAAACAAGGGTGGGCAGAAAAAGTAAATGATTTGCACACTAGAAAAACCTCCATGTTTTTTTTAAAGGAAGAAATAAAAAAAATACAAACACTCAACAAGGTAATATTTACAATTTTCAAAACACCTAATAAGACCTACAAAAACACCTGGGAGAAAAATAGAAAAATGAAACCAAGAGAAAACTCAGTCAAATGAAACAAAAGCCCAAATAAAATAACTGCAAAAAAGATTACAAATACACAGATAGAATGTCAAGAATTTAGAAATTATAAAAATAAAAATACAGAGCTCAAAAATATGTGAACTTTATAAATTAAATGTTCACCATCAGGTCCAGCAGCATGTTGGCATTGCAACAGTAAAGACAGGTTTACTTGATAACAGCAAAGGAAACTGAGGTTTACAGAGAAAAAGAGCTATTAAAAATTACATGAACTTAGTGATATGTGAGGTAAGATTGACAGGTTCAACATATGCCTAGTTGCCAATAAAGTCAATAGAGAGGGGTTTATCATTTTAAGTGCAACATTACATTGGAAAAGTTTCTTTTCTTTTTTTTTTTTCTTCTTTTGTTTTTTTTGAGGTAGGGTCTCACTCTAGCCCAGGCTGACCTGGAATTCACTATGGAGTCTCAGGGTGGCCTCGAACTCATGGCAATCCTCCTACCTCTGCCTCCCGAGTGCTGGGATTAAAGGCGCGCGCCACCATGCCCGGCTACATTGGAAAAGTTTCTTAAAAGAGATTTTACTCAAATCATTTTAAGCTTCCACCTATAAAGTCTTGGAAAATAATAAATAACTTGAAACTAACTGACACAGAAGGGTAGAATAATGATTGATAGCATGCTCCAATGTATGTGGTTGTCATTCAAAGACTTGGTTGCCAATATATGGTGCTACTGGGAAATGGTGGGACCTTTAGGACATGCGACACACTGAAGTGAAGCTAGGTCTTTAGAGTCATGCGTAGCAGGTGATATTGGGACATTACCCTTCCCTCTCCCTCTTTTTACTTCCTGGCCACTACCTTTATTAGTGAGCAGTTCCCTGCACCATACACTCCAGCCATGATGCTTTTGCCACAAGCCTCAAAGCATCAGACTGATTGATCATGGGGAAAAACCTCTAAAACTAGAGAGCCAAATAAAACTCTCCCTCTTTGACAGTCCCATATTGGGGATGGAGCATGGTCCTGACATGTGCTAAGCAAACACTCTGCCACTGAGCTGCATCTCCAGGCTGCTGATGCTTTTTCTTTCAAGACAGAATCTCACTCTGGCCTTGAATTCACTTGTAGCCCAGGCAAGCCTGGAACTTGCAATCATTCTGCCTCAGCTTCTTGAGTACCTGAGATTATAGGTCAGCACTATCTGGCTTAGCTAACTCTCCTCAGAATTTGACTTATCTCACACAGGTATTCATTACAACAATGGGGAATGGACTCCCACCAAGCAGAAGTCAAGCAAAAAGCAAGAAACAACTAGTAAGAACAAATGCAGCTTCTGTGAAAATAAGTAAAAATGCTAATCGATAGCTTCACACAAAATAATCACCAAGGATATAGGAAGGAGATGAATATGACCATTAGAGTAAAATAGTAAGTAAATAATGGATACAGTAGGTAAAAGCTTTATGTCAAAAATGGAAACACATTAGATGGAATAATATTTTAACTATAATCAATTAAAACAATACTATCTATCTATCTATCTATCTATCTATCTATCTATCTATCTATGTTGGCTTTTCTAGGTAGAGTCTTACTCTAGCTCAGGCTGACCTGGAATTCATTTGTATTCTCAGGGTGGCCTCAAACTTTCAGCAATCCTACCTCTGCTTCCCAAATGCTGGGATTAAAGGTATGCCCCACCATGCCTGGGAAGATATAAAATTTTAATAGACCTATAATTATTTAGAAAAGTCAAATTTAATCTGAACATCAATTTTTTTGAAAATAGAAGAGTCTGTCTTTATCCTTCTTCCAAAGCAGATAACACAGTTAGAAGAAAACTATAGGACAGGAGAGATCACTTAGTGGTTAAGGCACTTGCCAGCAAAGTCAAAGGATCCTGGTTTGATTCCCTAGAATCCATGTAAAGCTAGATGCACAAGTTGGCACATGGGTCTGGAGTTCAGTTGCACTGACTAGAGACCCTAGCATATCCATTCTCTCTGTATGCCTTTCTTGCTCTCTGTAAATAAATAAAATATTTAAAAAAAAAAAAACAGAAAACTACAAGCCAATACTCCTTAAGGTGGCTATTGGGCTGGAGAAATGGCTTAGCAGTTAAGGCACTTCCACAAAGCCTAAGGGCACAGGTTCAATTCCCCAGGACGCACATAAGCCAGATGCACAAGGTGAAGCATGCATTTGGAGTTCATTTGCAATGGCTAGAGGCCCTGGCATGCCCATTCTTTCTCTCTCTCTCTCCTTCCCTCTCTCTCTTTCACTCAAATAAATAAAATATCATTTTAAAAAAGGAAGGGAAGATGGGTGCAACATCCAAATTATGATATCATGCCTTAAATGAAAAATAAGCAAAAGAGACATCAACCTTAAGTTAAATTAATCAAGAAATGTAAAATTGTTTCAATATTTGGAAAAAATCCAGCACAATTCACCTTAACTACAATACAGAAACCAAGTGCATAGTTAACAGGTGTAAAAAAGGCATTTAAGGGCTGGAGGGATGACTAAGGACCCAGGTTTGATTCTCCAGGTCCTGCATAAGCCAGATACATGTAAAGTAGAAATCACAAATTGTGGGGTTAGGAAGCACACTCTCCTGTGGAAACACTGCATAGTTTATACATTTCTTTTAAGAGAAATTGAGGTGTGGCAGGAAACTGGAGTAGAGCCACAAACAAGTGGATTTAAGGGAAACTGATGCATTTAAAGAGAGATTAGGGCAAAGCTGCTGGAAACTAGAATCTAGGAAGGAGCTTGTGTTGGAAACTTGGGAAGAACCTGCACATGGTAGATTCAGAAACCAGAGGAAAATCATGCATGTGATCCAAGAGAGAAGTTACCCTGAACTATAAAGTAGAGACAAGCAGAAAAGCCATCCAAACTAAGAGACAGTTTTATTTATTTATTTATTTATTTATTTATTTATTTGAGAGCGACAGACACAGAGAGAAAGACAGATAGAGAGAGAGAGAGAATGGGCGCACCAGGGCTTCCAGCCTCTGTAAACGAACTCCAGACACGTTTGCCCCCTTGTGCATCTGGCTAACGTGGGACCTGGGGAACCGAGCCTCGAACCGGGGTCCTTAGGCTTCACAGGCAAGTGCTTAACCGCTAAGCCATCTCTCCAGCCCCTAAGAGACAGTTTTATGCTCTTCCTCCCTCATCCAGCCTCAGGCAGGGGGGCGGGCAGCCAGACTCATGTGTATCCTTGTGGCCCGAGTGAGGAGAGGTAGGAAGGAGCAGAGAAATAGAGCTTAGTGAGCAGAGCAGGTCTGAGTTTGGGACATGAAGACTACAGGAGACTTCATAGGCAAGGGGAGGACAGAATGCCTTGGTAGATTGAGGGTGGATCCCTGGGCCAGCCCATCAGGCAGTCTGTCTAAGTAGCATGATAGTCTTGGAAGCAGGGGATGCTGTAGACCATTCACCCTTAGACACCAGCTCCATTATTATGGTTCTCTTACAGCTGAAACTGCTTTAAAAAGCTAGCTTTGGGCTGGAAAGATGGTTTAGCAGTTAAGCACTTGCCTGTGAAGCCTAAGGACCCCATCTGAGGGCCCCCAATACCCATGTTAGCCCAATGCACAAAGTGGTGCATGCATCTGGAGTTCATTTGCAATGGCTGGGGGCCCTGGTGCGCCCATTCTCGCTCTCTGCCTTTCTCTCGCAATCTGTATGTCTTTCTCAAATAAATAAATAAAGATTTTAAAAGCTAGCTTTCTCCTATCCTCCTTTAGAACCAATCCAGTGCATGAGGAAGTAGCTTTCCTAATGTAAGCACCTCCCAAACACTTCATTACCTGGGGATTAGAATTTTTGGCTTGAATTCAGGGAAAACAAGCAATCAGACTGTGGTGGTTTGATTCAGGTGTTCCTCATTAACAGGTGTTCTGGATGCTAGATTCCCAGCTGATGGAGATTTGGGAACTATTGCCTCCTGGAGGCAGTGTATTGTTGGGGGCAGGCTTATGGATGTTATAGCCAGTGTCCGCTAGCCAGCATTCGGGACACTCTCCTGTTCCTGTTGTCCTCCTTTTGTGGGCCAGGAGGTGAGGTCCACCCTCTGCTCATGCCATCGCTTGCC
Source organism: Jaculus jaculus (assembly GCF_020740685.1). Classification (NCBI taxonomy): domain Eukaryota; kingdom Metazoa; phylum Chordata; class Mammalia; order Rodentia; family Dipodidae; genus Jaculus; species Jaculus jaculus. Next base: position 117,089,465 of record NC_059108.1, on the reverse strand, counting down.
CTGCCATTATGGAGCTTCCCCTTGAGTCTGTAAGCCAAAATAAACTTCTTTTCCCACAAGCTTCTCTCCGTCTAATGATTTCTACCAGCAATGCGAACCTGACCGCAACACAGACCACTGCAAAATCATTCCTGAACTAGAAACATCTGGAAAGTAGGACTACAGGTGAGTATCGTTTGTGCCCTGTCTTATACCACTTACCTGTAGAAATAAAGACAACACAAATTTAGAGGACGCTTGCATAGAGCTGTAGCAGATACAGAAATGCAATGTCATATTTAAGATACAAAGGGTTCCTCTAGATAGAAACAGGTTTTTTTTTTATGATGTATCGAGAAACAAAAAAAAAAAGCAGGAGAAAAACTTCATAACTTGTAACTTAAAACAGTATCCAACTTTGTTTCTGATGGTTAATATCAGAGAAATCAATTTAGACAAACGTGTCACTATTATGCTGGAAGAGTCCTGCCACCCACCTTTGCCAAATACTTCACACCGGGCTTGCCTGTGTGCTGCTGATTCTCAGACCTGCTTCCCATCTTCTTCCCTGCTGGAAATCAAACACCTTCCTCTAATAGCACTTCCCCTCAGCAGCTTCTTATCACAGAGACAGAGATGTGTTCTTAAAAAAAAAAAAAAAGAGAGAGAGAGAGAGAGATTTCTACTAAAAAAAGATAAATAAAAATCCGTTTAAAGAAGCAGCTTTGTAGTAGCCAAGCAAGCAGTAGACCATTCCTGGTATAGAATAGTAACTTTGCCCCATTAAGTAGTTATAGGCAGTGGATTTCTCTTTCATATTACATATTACATATTACAGTACATCCATTAAGGAAACTTTCCTCATTGTGAAAATGTATTAGAATGCTATTGAGCACACTGGATAATTTGATGGTCACAAGTCATCAGCAGAATGAGTTTTCAAAGTGAAACCAGCTCACCTGTACAACGACTGCTGAGAGAAAGGCACCTAAGAGACTTCACGGTGAACATTTCAATGTAGTGGTGTGAACACTTCGAAGGTGTGTCCCCATATCAGCACAGAAGTAGAAAATGCATTCTATCTTCCTTTTCTCGAGGTTTGAGGTTTTCATAAGATTTCTTCTCTTAATGTTGCAACTTTCAAAATAAAGTATTCAAAAAGACTTGGGTAGAGAGTCTGTCTGAGGTCAGTACACTCTTACTCTTTTCAAAAAAAAAAAAAAAACACTAATAGGATGGAGGAATGCAAGACTAAAAATAAAAGCAATAAAAATGGTTTACTGATATCTGGTACGGTGGTGTCACAACCAGACAGATCATGGTGTAATCGGTTGCGGGAAGTCATACGGAAGACAGGAAAAGGTTAATGAAAGCCTGGGGTGGACAAGCCTCAGAAGGAAGTGATACTGGCTCAATTCTCCCTAATGAGCCATTTTAGGCTGCTGGTCTTCATTTCACATTCCCATTTCCTCCCCACTCCCCATGGCCTGAGTTCTCCAGACCAGCCCCGCCCCTGGGGCAGTGCCCACACTCCAGGAAGCCTTCTCCCCAGGGGCATCTACACCTCTTCTGCCAGCAATCACTCTAGTGTCCATTGGTGCTCCTGACCTGAAGTAATGGCTTCTTTTGTGATCGTCAGACACCCCCACCCTGAGTATCCCCTCAACTCTCTGCCTTAAAGAAAACCTGTAGTTCTCCTGGGGGTATTGTTACCTACACTCTCTCCAGAGAGGCGCTAGGGTAGGAAATGGGTAGGTGTCCACCTTGTCGCTTCTTTCTTTGTACAACTAAACTCCTGTGAAGTACAGTAAAGTCTTGCTACTTGCTCGAGTTTATATTCTGTTAAATTGCCAGGGATGTTAATGAGTGAATACTGAACCATCTCTCTAGATTAGATGCTTGCAAACTCTATTCACAGTTTGATTGACATGTATTAATTGTGCATGCCAACAATGTTCCACATGTTATTTCAACATGCCCATGGTAGCATGAAGCATGCATGAATCAGTTCAAACCTCACTTTCTCCACTTGTCCCCTCCTTCTCAACTTAGAGAAATCACCATCCTACCTTCACTCGGGTCAGCTTTTCCACAGGATTTTTATTCCAAACATTTTCAAATAATGAAAATGAAATAGATGCATGAAACAGAATAGACAAAATTGAGGATCACATTAATGAGCTAGGAATTTGAGGTGAACTATTTATTCCTAATATGATCCTCCATGCACAAAATTTACAGAATAGATCAAAGATATATAAGTATAGGGGCTCCATTATTCTTATGAGTTCTAGAAAGCAGGGGCTGGTGATGTATTTAACCATGGAATGCTTAATTCTCATGCACAAGGTACCAACATGCCTTGCACTGCCCCTCCCCCAAAGAAATTTTAGAAATCAATCACAGGAAATGTAAGGAGATTGGGTAACATGAAAACACATCTCTAAGCTGAGCAAAGATTTCCATCTTCATGTCTAAAGGAAACAGTGAAATGATAATGAATAATGAGAGGCTCTGAAAGCTAGAAACATCCCAGTGAAATTTACAAAACAATAAAGCATTCAAGTGTGAGCATGTGTGCAAGCTAAAAGGTTTTCAGAAACAACAGTTCTCAACTACAATCACCCACAAGTAATTCTGAAAAAATTACTGAGGATATGTTTTAGCCAAATGAAAATCTAAACCAAGAAACATGAGAAATTAGATATAATATCTGTATTCTAACCAATAAAATATATACACAGTTATGTGTAATTTGCTTAAGGCAATTTGCATGAGCATAATAAGAATGCCAACAAAAAATAAAGAAATGAAATTTTGTTTTTAGAGAAATTGAAAGAAACTAGAGATCATCATGTTAAGTGAAATATGTCAGCTGCACAAAAACATGTGTTTTCTTTTCTATGTAGAAGCTGGGGGGTGGGGGGAATACTAGAGATGTGGAACTGGAGATGGGGAGGACAAGAAGGGCTACTAGAGGGGTGAATATGATGATTCAAAGTGTATTCTACAATTATGGGAATGTCATAAGGAAGCTCCTTACATTGGATAATTAATATACACTAACAATAAAACATATCATCACAGCATTCAAGAGGATTATAGAAAGTCTAAGGCCAGCCTGGGCTACATAATGAGTCACTGTCTCAAAGGAAATAAAAACTACTCTAAAGCTAAAGACTACCAATTAATTGAATAATATATAGGGTTTAAATGTCAGAGGTTCCAAAGAAGCATAGTATATGGCATGGTACTAAAGAAAGTACAAAAAAATCATGAAAGATCAAACAACTTATCAATTATCTATATTCATCAAACAAGCTTCTCTAATGCTCCTTAAAAATAAAATGGTAGGGCTGGAGAGATGGCTCAGTAGTTAAGGTGCTTGCCTGTGAAGCCTAAGGACCCAGGTTCAATTCCCCAGTACCCACATAAGCTAGATGCACATGATGGCACATGTGTCTGGGGCTCATTTACAATGTCTAGATGCCCTAGTGCACCCATTCTGTGTTTGTGTGTGTGTTTCTCTCTTAATAATAAATAAAATGTTTTTAAAAAATGGTAACCACCAGAAAAGAAATAAAGAGATGTTTAACACCTTTAGTCATCAGAGAAATGTAAATCAAAACAACTCTGAGATTTCATCAAACTCCAGTCAGGATGACATTCATCAAAAATTCAAATGGCAACAAGATGCTCGTTGAACTATAGGGAAAGTGGAGGCCCTTATTCACGGTTGGGGAGAGTGCAAACTTGTACAACCACTATGCAAATCAATATGGAGACTCCTGAAAAAGATGAAAACAGATGTACCATTTGATCCAGCTACACTACTCCTGAACATAAACCCTAAACCTGCCATTTTTTACTACAGAGATACTTACTCAGCCATGTTTGTTGTTGTTCTATTCATAATATTTAGGAATTGGAATGGGTCCAAATGCCCATTCACTAATGAATGGATAATGAAGACATTGTACATATATACACTGGAATTCTACTCAACAGTAAGGAAAAATGAAATAATGAAATTTGAAGGAAAATGGATGATGTGGTGGTTTGATTCATGTGTCCCCCATAAACTTATGTGTTTTGAATGCTAGATTGCAAGCTGATAGCAATTTGGGAATTGAATCCTCCCGGAAGTTGTGTATTGTAGAAGCTGACTTATGGGTGTTATATCCAGCTTCCTCTTGTCAGTGTTTGGCATATTCTCCTGCTGCTGTTGTCCACCTGATGTTGACTAGGAGGTGATGTCTACCTTCTGCTCATGCCATCATTTTCCCCTGCCATCATGGAGCTTCCTCTCAAGTCTGTAAGCCAAAATAAACCATTTTTTCCCACAAGCTGCTCTTGGTCAGGTATTTTCTGCCAACAATGCAACAGATGGAGTTGGAAAAAAATTATTCTAAGCAAGGTCACACAGGCACAGAAAGACAAATGTTGCATGGACTTTCTCATTTATGGTTCCTAATTGGGATCAATTAGATTTGAGTGCAAACAGTAGTAAGTTTCAGGAATGTTGACAAAAATCTAGTATGAGACAAGAAGATAAGAAATAAGGATGGAGGAGAGAAAGAACTACTTGACAGGTTAGGGTAGGGACAGAATATCAGGGAGGAAAGATGGTGGGTAGAAAAGGCAAGGAGGGAACTACACAAAAATTAAAACAACATGAATCAGTTCCACAGAAACCTTCATTCTGGCTATTGTGCTAGAAGATATAAATAATCACCGATAAAGGCAGAATGAGCATTCTGGACAAAGGTATGCTGCAAAATGTGGAAAATGCTTAAGCCTAAAGCCATGGATTCTGGCCAGTAAATCCCAGGCCCTAAAATTGGGTTACCCCCCCCACACACACACAGTGAGCTGTTGGCCAGGGAAGTCCCCAAAACAAAGTAGGACATTGCCAAAAAACTTGAATATCTGCCAGAGCTGAAAGGTAAGAACCTATTGCTAAAGACAACTTAGGCTATGGTCACAGGACATCAGAATATCATGCTGGGATAAGAGACACTATCAATCTACCCCCAACCACACACCTCAGCTAGCCCTCATAGTGTTGGAAAATCCTGTGAGAACTTCTGGAGGACAACCATCACCACCATCATGAATAAACAGGGGACCCTGCAGACTACAAAATCAATCAGCAGGACAAGAAGTACACACTTGTGCAACAGTGACAGACAGCCTCTGTGGGTAGCCAACTGTTCTCTAATTGGACATGAGGGCTGCTCAGTGAGTGAGAACTCATATCCGGTATTAGAAACCAAGTCAGGATCCCATAGTCAGGAAACTCATACTTCAGAAAGAACCCCCCACAGTTCTCTAAATAGTGAACTTGAACATCAAAAAGCCTCTCAAATAACTTTGCATACCCCGTTTAGCCCAAGGTGTTCTTACTGTTGGTTGTAGAATCTGTTTTATTTGACAGATGGTGGAGAAAATAGAGAACCAACATCCATCGATATAACAAGAATATAGCCAACTGCCTACGATGAGATGTTCTACCTTTACCACATCTGCCAGGGCCCAGAAGAAATCTCAGAGGAAGCAGTGGGCATGAATATTGCTCTCACAGCTAGCCTGTCAACCACCAGGGTGATGGTGACAGACACAGTGATCAATCAAAACTCATTAAAGCAAAAAGCCACAGGCTGCAGAGAACTCAGTACTAAATAAACTGCCACCAGGCCTTCCGCAGCTCAGGGAACATTACAGAAGAAGGGGCAGAAAGATTGTAAAAGACACAGAGTGTGCAGGAATATTCTGAGGCACAGTCTCCCAGCTACTCCATAGGGAATGATTGAGGCCTTCATGACCTTGCAGTGAATACCATAATCCCACTGAGGAGGGTCTCCAGGGAAACTGGAGAGTATAACCTGCCTCTCTCTCTCTCTTTCTTTCCATTTCTCTCACTCTCTCTTCCTATGTATGTATGTATGTGTGTGTCTGTGTATGTATTTCAATATGTGTACATATGAAATTAAAAAATAAAAATAAAAAATTACAAACATGAGAATGGAAAAAGCATTGGCAAAACTGTATGTTATAGCCAAGGAAAGAAGGAAGGGGAAAATACCAGAAAAATAAAATACTTAAAATACAATTAGATATTGCTAGTAATTCTGTTTCCCAAAGGATCATGTTTTTAAAACTTAGCTTTCCAAAAAAAAAACTTATTTAAAAGCTGTTAAAAAAAATCTCTTGTGATTGATAAATGCTTATAGTCAAAGATTTTCCTACTAAAGAGAAATAAAGGTGGATGAGGAAGGAAAGGAACAAAAATGGAAACTTCAAGAACAGAAGTAGTAGGTATTCTCCATGTCCCAGACCCCTGCTCCTGCCTTGCTTGGGCAGAAGTTCTGTACCCTTCCTCTTTCCTTCTCTTAAGTGCAATAAGCACTAAGTTCAATTGTACTCTATAATACACTATTTATAACTTCACACACACACACACACACACACACACACATACACAGAGAGAGAGAGCGAGAGAGAGGCTATTTGAAGTAAATGGGTGTAACGGTGGCATGTCTGCTATGGGGAAAACCAATCACTCACTAATTGCACTGGAGGCCCACTCCATGGGAAGGAATACATTGCTGGTACTGAAAACCTAAGATGGGGGAGGTCATGAGCCCTAGGGGTGTAATGTCTGCTTGTGAGTGGCTAGACATATATATTACCCTCACCAAACTGCCCACTAAGCACTTCATACTCATATTAATATATATACATAAATGCTTCTCTTTTCAGATGGTGATGACCTTGGGATGACTCAGAAGGCACTATGGTGCTGAGAAGAAGTGACAGAGGAGTGTTTAACACTGAAACATCTCTATCACACCCTCCAAGGTTCAGAGTCTATTATGGAAGAGGTGGCAGAAAGAATGTAACAGCCAATGGAAGGGTAGGAGTCTTACAATACAGTCTTCCAGACAAAAAAATGGCCTGGATAACCATGACCTCACAATGCCTGGTACTACCTACACAGGACCCTCATAATAGGAGGAAAACATGATAACAACAAAATAAAAGAAAGACTTGAAAGGGGGAAGGGTATATGATGGAGAGTAGATTTGTGAAGGTAAAAGTGGGTGAGGGAAGGGGAGGGAATTATCATGGTTTGTTGTCTATAATTATAGAAATCAATAATTTAAAAAAGTTTTTAAAAAGACTACCTCAAAAAAAGAAAATAAAAGAAATAAGAGCTGGAGAGATTGCTCAGTGGTTAAGGTGCTTGTCTGCAAAGCCTAAGAACCTAGGTTAGATTCCTCAGTACCTACGTAAAGTCAGATACACAAAGGTGCCTGCATCTGGAATTTATTTGCAGTGGATAGAGGCCTTAGTATACCTATTCATTCTCTCTATCTATCTATCTATCTATCTATCTATCTATCTATCTATCTATCTATCTCTATGCTTGCAAGTAAATAAATATTTTAAGAACCTTAAAAAATGAATAAATAAGATATGTTATTAAATTGATAGGGGTTCCTTTAATTGATATTAGAAAGAAAATGCATGTAATTTAAATGTAAATTAAAAATAAGATTAAAAACAACTATTTAACTAAATAATGTAGAATATAAACAAATAAATAAACTTTAACTAGAGATAATTACCATTGATAAAATTACAACTTCATAATAGTCAATGTTGATTAGCATAAGAAGGAATTAAAACTGCATAATTTCTGTGGTAAATTAATAAGGTATTTCAGGTAATTCATAAAAATTAGTTACAGCTTCAAATTTGTATATATTTTTGCTTTTTATAAATTATCCTCAGATATAGTTACTACAATTCCCACACATATAGTAATATAATCCTTCTAGCCCTGTTTTTATAGCAACATTTAAGAAGAAACTTTAATAGCAGTCTATTTAAACAAATTTTACGTGCTTATAGTAGTTAAAAATGATGATTTCTCTCAGTACTGCCTGGCAGAGAAGTATGAAATAGTTTTTATTAAATATAAAAATATATAATAAAATAACATTTCTAATATGGCCATGGTTTAAACGTTTTAAATTGCATATGCATGTTAAGCATTTAAAATTATCTTTATGAGACTATGTAGAAAGGTATATGGCAAACTATAAATAGTTTTCCCTGCGAGATATTAAATGAAGAAATTAGAGCAAGTGAATCATTTTTAAACCCCAACTATGCTTCATTTTTATAATAAAAAAAATAACCAACCACGGACTAGAGAGATGGCTCAGTGGTTAGGTATGTTCCCAATGCAAGAGTGAGGGCCTGAAGGAGCCTGAAACAGCCCCAGTTTAAATTCCCAGATCCTCCTAAGCAGCTGGGCATGACTACATGAACCTATAAACCCCATCCCACAAAGGACAGCAGGAAACCAGGGAAACACCTGGGCTCCTGCAAACCGAGAAGCTCCAGTATCAGTAAGAGACTTCAGCCCAAATAAGAAAGGATAGAGTGCTGGGCAGGAAAGCAATGTCCTTCTCCAACCAATGCAGGCGAGCCTCTCCCACCACAGGTGAGCAGAGGGGCACCACCAGGGCACACACATGTGCATACATGGCACACAAACTTAAACCACACCACACACATACACTGCACACAAACATATGCCATACCACACACATACACCATACACAAACATACACCACACCACACACATATACACCACACTAATGCACACCATACCACACACACCACACCACACGTACCATATTACATACGTACAAGGAGAAATAATGACCGTCGGAATCGTGGGTTGGCGAGGTGGCTCAGCCTGTTAAGCACTTGTCGTGAAGCACGAGGACCTGAATTCAAATTCCCAGAATCCACGTAAACGCCAGGCAGTCAGGGTGTACCTGTAATCCCATGATTAGTAGGTTGTGATAGTTTGAATCTACGCATCCCAATAGATCAGGTGTTATTAAAATTGAGCTTGCAACTTCTCTCCCTAGCAGGCAGACTCCTGCTATGGGGGGAGGGCAGCTGAAACTGAGGGTGGTTCTAAATTGCAGCCTAAGGTATGCAGAGTGAGTTCTGCTGGGTCCCTGTTGTTGTTTTGTTTCTTCTATTTGTTGAGGTAGGGTCTCCCTCTAGCTTTGCTGTGTTGGGCTGCAGCTGCAGTTTTACTCTGTGTTTGTGGTGCCGCTGGTGGTTTTTCTTCCTGCAGGGATTTGTGAAAGGAGGCCAGCTTCTTCTGCCATCTTGGAATTCCCCTCTATCTGCAAGCCTGAAATAAATCCCATTCCTCCCACAAACTGTGTCTGGTCTGGAGGTTCATCCCAGCAACGTGGCATTCACTGCAACAGAGGTGAAGGGAAAGTGCCCGGGCAAATTGGCTGGCTAGTCTAACTGAATCAGAGTTCAGGGTTCAGGGAGAGCTCCTGTTTCAATAAATAATGCAGAGAGTCACTGAGGAAGATAGCTGATGTCAACCTCTGGTCTTCATATGCATGCACATACATGTACATGTGTACCTATACATATATATGAACCCACACATTTATGAACATATGTGTGTACATGCATATACACCAATATACATATCCAAAAAATCAAACACTGCTTTCACATGACAAAACATCTACTGTCCCAACTCCACCTACTTCTTTTTTGAAAATATTTTTATATATTCATTTATTTCAGAGAGAGAGAGAGGCAGATAGAGAGAGAATGGGTATGCCAGGTCCACAAGCCATTATAAACCAACTTCAGACACATGCGCCACATTGTGCATCTGGCTTTCATGGGTACTGGGCAATTGAGCCTGGGTCCTTAGGCTTCACAGGGAAATGCCTTAACTGCTGAGCCATTTCTTCTGCTCTCTACCTGCTTCTTAACATGGACTTTTTACTGATTCCTTAATGCCCATCCTTACATTTCTTATCACATAGAATGAGAGCTGTCCATTATTCCTAGCTGAACCATTGGGAAGAGTTCATGGAAAAAAGAATGGTAAACTTTAAAAATTTACTCAACACTGTAAGTGCCAGGCATCTAAGAAACAGAAGTAAAAGGAGATAATAAATGTCTTCCAAGGAAATGAAAAATAATGGTGATTGACATACCCCTATCTGCTCATTGCAGAAGACACTGGTTCCTCTGACAACTAACAATATAAAAATAAGAAATGTCTCCCAAAAGCCAAAGAACTTGACAACTCCCAGAAACAAACATATGAAGGAGAGAGTTAGGAACAAGTCTTTGGAAGGCATGACTTCTACCCTCAAAGACCTCATAATCTAACCTTCAGTTTCATAGACTCAGTTGTATCCTATCATTTTGATATTCTTACATGTAACCTATCATTTTCCCAATGGATTTATCTTTCTCAACAGGAGATTTATATATAATGATAAAGGGAAGGAAAATGCATGAATTCACTCTCAAAGAACTCAGTTAACCCTTGCTTTAAGAGTTAGTACCTCTTAACAACATTATTATTATAAGAGTGAAAACTGTCACCAGGCCACCTTTGCAAGAGTTTGTTCTTAGCATTACCTAAAATTGTTTCATCTTAAAAGAACAAGATAGAATCCAAATATCAACTCATGGGCCTGTTTAATATTTATTAGTGAGAAGAAATTCATTTCCTTAAATCAGATTCCAGAAAAATAGAGAAGTAAAGTCATGCAGAGTACTGTTTGTGTGAAAAGTTTCCTTGAAATGTATACCTACATGTGCATAGCATGCATATATATATATATATATATATATATATATATATATATATATATGTACCTAAGAGAGAAAGAGTGATTTTAAAGCTACAGATCCCCATTAATATTTTTAAATGACCTTGTTATGTGTGGCCTCAGGATGTTAAACTTTCAAGATGAAAGAAATAGACAATAATATTTAATGTATTGTGAACCCATGAGGCAAAACCATGATTATTTCCATTTTCTGTACAACCTCAAGGCCAGTGATGCTAAAATAAATGTTAAATTATTGTAAAACTTGGCCTGAAAGGAAAGCCCTATGAAAGACAGAATATATCATCTGGAAACCTTCAGGGTAGCATGTTACAAGACTTCTAGTAGTTCAAGCCTATGAATAAAATGAAACATTTATTGGTGCCAAGATTTATCACATTTACTCAGCCATGTATCAAAATGTACAGGTAACCAAGCATGTCATTAGCATGTTCTCATTAGATCCCTCACTCCCAGCACAGTATTTGGCTCACAAAAGGTTTTCTTTAAAAATAACTTTCACTGTCAACCTCCATACAGATCCACAATGCACCCTGAGCATAATCCCCTCCCACTAGTCACTTTTAAACCCCTGTCCCTAGCTCCATTCCATTGAACTTTCCAACTGTTCTCTGTTCTATTTAGATGGCTTTGTTTCTTTTTGTGCTCATATTATTCAGGTCTTGTGTAGGCAGCATCCACCAATGAGAGTTCATGAATGTGATGGTCACTTACAAAACCGAGTTTCAAAAACAGTTTTTAAATGAACGCTGAAAGAACTATTTATCCTCTTCTTGTGAATAATGTGGGGGTTTCTCCCTTTTTCATGAATAATGCAAATCATCATATGGTTTTGTCTTCAGTGAAGCCGAGGGCTTCTTGAAACAATATTGTTTTCCCCCTGAGTATTTATCCTAAAGTGGGAGAGAAATATAAGGGAGGGAAGAGATTATGGAAAGAGGTAACTGCTTCTTCTTCATCTTGGGAATGCTGTGCAGTGTTAAAGGGAAGCCCTCACTGCCCAGTTCCTTACTTAGGTGGAACCTTCTCCCTGCACCAGTTCTCAGAGACTAGGTTCTGACATCGCACAAAGGAGACTGAGCATTGAAGGGAGGTAAGAACAAGTTATCAGAATGGGAGGAAAGCACTATGCTCTGCCACAGAGTTCGCCATGACTGACACAGAAGTTGTCAGTATTTTCTTGTGTTATGTGACGCCTTCAAACAGCTTCACCTCCCTAAACTTCCCATTTATTCTGATTTCACCATCACATCAGTACATCTCCAACCTTCTCTTTATTTTCAGTTAATAACCCGTCATCTTGCACTTTCTAAAGGTACAGACATTATTTCTACACTCAAAAAGAATTCGCGGGATAGCCATTAACTTATTGTGGTGGTTTGATGCAGGTGTCCCCCATAAACTTAGGTGTTCTGAATGCTAGGTTCCCAGCTGATGGAGATTTGGGAATTAATACCTCCTGGAGGCAGTGTATGGTTGGGGGTGGGCTTATGGGTGTTATAGCCAGTTTCCCCTCGCCAGTGTTTGGCACACGCTCCTGTTGCTATGGTCCACCTTATGTGGGCCAGGGGTTGATGTCCACTCTCTGCTTATGCCATCGTTTTCCCCTGCCATTGTGGAGCTTCCCCTCGAACCTGTAAGCCAAAATAAACCTCTTTTTCCCACAAGCTGCTCTTGGTTGGGTGGTTTCTACCAGCAATGCGAACCCGACCGCAGCACTTACCATGCCGTCATAATGCTGCACCAGACTTGTAGTTGTGTTCCCTCAGGTTCCTCTGTGTTACCTTTCATTCTCCTGGCAGAGTTATCTTTCTACATAGGTGATTTATGCATATAATATAAAAGGTTAGCGTTTCATAGTTTTATACTATCAAAGTATTTGTACTTTGGGATGCATCTCTAGAACCATCCTCTGTTCTTTACTCACAAAACTGAGACAGTCACCAGAAACAATGACTGCTTTCTACTACTGTTGAAGATCCCACACAGCATGTTCTAGTCAAGGATGTATAAGTAGAAGTTGGTAAGTCCCATTGTCATCTAAGTTTCTTCCACTGGAGAAGACTGCTGAAGTGTCTATTCCCCCTCCACCCTGCTTTGTCCCCCCACTTCTGAGATTCACAATTGAAATTTGATGAGCATTCAATTGTGGACTTGAGTTCTGCCAACATGTGCAGGCATACTTGATAAAGTTCAACCTAGTCTGAACCAAATAAAGTAAAAAACTAATGTGTCTTATTTAATCTTTCCCTTTTCTGATCATATTTTTCCATAAAGTGATCAATGAAATTGAAACAAAATAATCACACCTTGCACACTTGTCTCCTTATTGGCTAAACTAGCACCATTTCTGAAAGGGAATTAGGCAGTACATGTTGACACATTCATTTATCACCAACTTATGAAAATGAAAGGCTTGTAAGTCAAGTGTACAAACATTGAAAACCTCTACACAGGCAAAGGAGAGAGAGACATAATAATGTTTTCTGGCAATGAAGAGAGGCTCCAGTGAAAAGGCATACTGTGGTGGTTAATCTTCATCATCAACTTTACTGGTTTGGGCTCACCTAGGAGACGTAACCTTGGGCACGTCTTTAAGGAAATTTACATAAATTTACAAAATTCACAAAAATTTTAACTGAAGGAGAATACCTACCCTGAAGGTATGTGACATTACCTCACTCTCTGAAGTTTTTAAATAAAAGGGGAAGAAGGAGAATGACAGGTGAGAACTGATATTTTCACCTCTGCCTCCTGACTGACGCCACTGAACAAACCACTCCCAATGCCAAGCATCTCAGCTATGATGAACTGTAGTCCTCTGAACTGTGAGCCCAGAGAAAGCCAACTTTCCTAAGTTGCTTCTTGAATATATTTGGTCACCACAAGAAAAGTAGTTGATATACATATGATATACTCATACTGAAAGATAATTCACCAACACCTGGAGGAACACCAAGGAGAAAGGGACTCAATGCAGTATAAATAAAGATAGGGATAACAAAACAGCTGGATTCAAGGAGCTTTTGGTCAATTATACATCTCACCTTAAGTGCTACATACTATGATTATTACAGCACTGTCTGGCATTGAAAGGTTTTCACTACTCGGTCATCTAAAATTTAGTTTAAGCATATGATCTCCATGCAGATTAATTTGTGCTCCTGATTCATACTAAAACTGCACCTGCTTCAGGAGCCACGAGCCTAAGTTACTGCTCCATGGTATCTACAATGCTCTGAAACGGTCCCCATCTCACACAGCCCAGTGGCCACCTGCCTTGGAGTGCTACAGTCCTGAAATGCCCTCTGGAGCTCTGAACGTTAGATTTCCAAAAGTCCCAGACTGGCCAGCTCATCTGGCGACTCAAAATTCACATTTTCCTAGTGCTTTCTGCCGAGTGTAATTAAGTTCCTCACAAGTTATTCTTCTTGATAAAAATGTGTATATATATATATATATATATATATATATATATATATATATATATGGACAGGAGAGATAACTCAGTGGTTAAGGCACTTGCTTGTAAAGCCTAATGATCTGGGATTGATTCCCCAGTGCCCACGTAAAGCCAGATGCACAAAGTGGTGCGTGTATTTGGAGATTTTTGCAGTGGCAGGAGGCCCTGGTGTTCCCATTCTCTATCTATCTATGTCTTTCTCTTCCTTTCTCTCTCTCTCGCTCTCTCATGTAAATTAATAAATAAATAAATACTTTCCAAAATGTAATGAAAGAATATTTTTAGTGAATGCATTTGCTCTAGTCTGATCACAGAAGTATAATTGAGCCCTGACTCATGTTTTTCTTTTACTTGTCACCCAGCATCTCTTCTCAAGTCTCCAAGTAACTCTGAAGTTCCCTCTAATGGTATGTGAAGCAGTTCCCTCTCTTCTTACTTCATCGTATTGTGGTAGCATATATTCTGAAGAGCTACTACATATGCTGAGATACCAATAAGGCTGTTTGTCTTGCAGATAAAGCACTCTTGCCTCTGCTGGATGAGTCTTTCCATGCCCATGATCTTTAAAAAAATTGTTATATATTACTACCCTGAAGACAGTATATTTAATTCAGAATAAATCCCTATTCTTTTATTTTCAACATGAGGCATTATTCATGGATAGGGTATCCATTTATCCTGACCCATCCCACACAGCCTTTGCTTATGCCTGTAGCTCTGGATTAAATATTAATGGCATGCCATGTTCAAAGGTGCTATGGTGAGGGTGCCAATCTGCATAGTCACCCTATCTACAGACCAGTGTTTCACATCTCATCCTCACTTCCTCTCATTCAAATAGGCCCTTGCTAAAGTATTTATGTGTTTTCTACTTACTTCCATAAAACTCATCTTTTGATGAAAAGCCAGGTACCACTTATTTTCATGCTATGTAAATGCTACTATTTGCTATTTAAACACCAATGCTCATTTTTAGCATAGTCATGCTTGTATAGTCTTCATCCAAATAATTTGGTTGTCATGTGCATAGCAGCACAGAATATGTGCCTGAGGTGTAGTTCAGTAGTACAGGGCTTGCCTAGCCCTGGGTCAAATCCTCAGCACTGAAAATATAAAATAAGAATGAAATTGGTAACTGCCTAGTATGTTGAATCTGCCTCATTTAACAATGTTTGAATTATCTTCTCACAGGGTTCTTTAAACCTGCCTTCCACTCACTCATCCATTGATCATGACATCACCCCTTAACTCATAATTAAAGAGTGGATGATCCTGGACTCAGTGAGTACACATCGCTTCAGTGGCAGTGTTGACTCTTCAATTTACTACAAAGCAAACTACCAATATGAGGTAAATGTTGAAATATCACAGTGGGGGGCAATATAAACCTTTGGAAACTTTAGTAGAAGATTAACGTAAGCCAAGACTTTCTCAGACTGGGCTCTGTAGACACTTTGGACGACGCCATATTTTTCCTATTGTGCATGCCCCATGAATTGGTGTATACTGACAGCATCCCTGGTCTCTACCCAATAGAAGCAAGCAAATCTCTCCCCACCCCACCATGTTGTAGTAGCTCACAATATGTCCAAATACTGTAGATGTCCCATAGGAGAAGTTTGTCCCTGGATGAGAATCCCTGAGACATCAGTTGCAAGGCAGCACTGAGTCCTGATGTCTCACTCAAGTAGCCACTGTCTCATGTTAGATCCATAACATCTCCATAGGTCATGGATAATGCAATTAACATCCACAAATACTTGATGAGAACACGTATGTGTGCAAGACACTATAAAGGATTGAGCTAAAACCAACTGGACTATGACTTCTACCACCCAAAACTCTTAAAGATACCTTTTAATTAATAGATTTAAGCTTGACATGAATTTATCTTTTATACTTTGGAAAAAAAAGTCATATATTTATCAAACATCTAAGCATGCCTACTAGAATAATATGTTAGCAAATAGTTGAAATACAATTGTTTGAAGAGTTAAATAAAAGCACAGAGCTTTCATTATTCAGATGAAAAATATGTGATGGATCAATGAAGACATTCATGTAAACTACTAATAAGGTTTCAGAGATGTTGCCGAGGAGGCATACATTTTTCTTGGCTGAAACATGGCAGAAAAAGACTGATCATTTTCCAGGGATCAAGGAAAGTCTTAGAGACGAGCTCATACTTTACTTTGGAATTTATGATATTTTTCTTTGGAGCTTGGGATATTAAGCTTGCACCACAAGTTGGAAACTGCTGGCTCAGAGCCTGATCATAAGTAGGGGGATTGGCTGTAATCTGGTTTATGAAATGGGTTTTACTGGGTACAACTTGGGAAATACATCTGTTAGAAAAGAATCAGCCAGCAAGTCAGGAGACCCTTGTTCTAAACTTGGTTCTGACACTAATCTATGATCTTGTAGTCCTTTTATATCATGAAACTTAAAATTTTTTCTGTATAAATTGAAAATTATAACTTCTCAGTCTGTTTCAATTTAAATACTGTAAATGAAAGCCTGTCCTAAAAGAAGTTATGCACACTCTATACTTGTGACAGTTCTAGTGACTCAAACAGTGGGTAAAAGCTGTTGTAGTTAATTGTTTAGGGAATAATAGCCAGACAAAAGACCTGTTCATCTTGGGTAAGGATGAGTTTTCCCCCTAACCATTGTAAGTCCATGGTCAGCTAAATCCCTGGATGCAGAGGCTGTGGATATAGAAAAGTGACTGTATTTTCATAACTACTTTTAGGACAGGCACAATTGTGCTTTCATGCAATGGAGACACCTTATTAGATTTCAATAATGTTATATATTTTTATTAATGCATATGAGATGTACAAAGATGTGATCAATGTACATGAAAACACCACAGTGAAAGCTTATTGGATTTTACGGCTGAGCTCTAACCAGCTAACAAAAAGGGAGCCACAATTTCTAGCCTGAAGCAAAAAGCCAAGAGTTATATCAGGGCAAGATGGTCAACATGTATTTCACCTCATTCTCTCAGGAAACATGTTGATGCCATCAGTAAAAATATGGTCATCTGGGTGGTGTTTACAGTATCCTGACATACTTTCATGTTTGTGACTATGTTGCTCAAGTGATTCAGTTATTAGGTAAAGCTGTATCCTTTGACTTAAAAAGCAGATTCTTACCTTGTGATTTTCTTATTCATTTTTCCTAAGAGAAGTTATCTACTTGGCTAAAAACAGGAGAAGCTATTGGAATGTCAATAGGAGAAATTTTTAGTTACCAAGAAGGCTGAGTTTACTCTCAATCACAATTCAGTTCCCAGTTCCATCTATTCTTCAAGATTCAAGAAGAGCAGAGGTTCCAGTTGAGCTGAAAAGTTCTGGTGTGAGGTGAAGATCTTTTACTTAGACCCTAAACATTGTAGCTTGTCAACAAGCAAGGTCTAGATGTTTAATAAAAATGTTTGAGAAACTAGACTGAACTCATTCAAGAAAGAATGGGACAATGGAGAGGAAGTGTCTCCTTGCAGACCTTGTACACATGCCGGTTTCCTTCTGGCTCAGGCATTTTCTCTCCTTTCTGGCACAGAAGCTCTGTGGCAGTACATCTGTATTTAGCATCTCCCTTGTCTAAATAGGAATCTGCAATTTCTTCATACTTGGCAGAAATGATTCACTCTGTTTTTCCTTGGTACTTTTGCTAATTGGAGAGCTACCTCACTGAAGGCTTGTGCATAAGCCATGGCTCCACTCTTGCCTGCATAAGGGCTGTGTAAGGGAAATGCTTGTAAAGGCAATTCTGAAGCCCCAGTACTTTAATAGAAAATATTTAACTAAAAGTCCTTAATGATGAAAAAAAATACCCTTAAGTGATTTTTTTATAGAACTTCCCAAAACACCAAACTGAACAATTAAAAAAGAAACTAAGCCCATCCTTACTTAAAATACAACTACTATGTGATGATTCGGATAGTAATTGTAAAGAGAAACGGAAAACAACATCACAAAATATTTATACTGTATTTCCATTTCCCAAAAAATAGTGTCCTGGGGGAAAGTGCTATTTGGTGCCAAAATAAAACATGTAGCCTAGGAAGTTTAATATAAATACAAAAAATTGAAGAATAAATCAACCAAAGTTTACAAGAGACATCAAAAATTCCTGGAGGTATTACAACAGTCCAGTTTAGGGGGAAAAAAGTGTATTAGTCACAGGCAAATATCTATGTTGGATATGGAATCTTTTATGATAGGAAGATTAAAGTTGAGCACACAAGTTGGGTAATTTGTCCAGGTAGAGGAGAAAGGAAAACACCTTTCTGATGAGTCCAATTTTAATTTCACACACACACACACACACACACACACACACACACACACATACAAACATATAATTCAGGCCATTCCATATTTGAAAGACTAAGCTCACAAAGTGGACAGAACCGACAAATACCTGCTCTGGTAGAGTTGGTGATCTAGCCTCAGAAATTAAGCTGAGGTTCCACTCTCCCATCCCCTTATAGCTCTAAGCAGCATGGACCGCTGGGAACCATGACAGACAGCACTGCTTGTCCTGAGTGGAGGGATGAACAACTTCCCATCAGCAGTACATAAAGTGATATCTAGGTTAAATATACAGTCTCAATAAAATCAAGGGATAGCTTTACCTGGCTTCATGTACTGTTCATGTAGAGACCACAGATCACAAAATGGCCACCTCTATTGATCCTGGCCTCAGCACAAAGCTTCAGTGTGGAGAGGAACTCATCAGCTTAGATTCTTCATTAAATTTTTCTTGTACATCAAGCCAAAAGGGACATACTGAGGGATTACGTCAAATGTGAAGAGTAGCAATATTGGAAAAATAATGCTATTCTCTATATTTCTTATTATGTATTCATTTTCAATACTTTACAATGGGATTAAATATATATGATAGGAGCTATGTATATATATTTATATGTCTCCCAAGAGTATAGAGAAAGAGAGGATTCAAAGTAAAACTGTAAAACACTTTAAATAAGCATATAAAAGTGTGTCTGATTTTTTCAAAAGTGAGGCTTTAGTGTCTACTGTGACCCAGATCTAAAATAGCTATGTGCAGACCACAGAAGAAGTCCTGTGACATCTCTTTCAGGGCGAATTTCCCTGGTGTTCTTTAACTTCAGGAGTGATTGTTTCTTCATATCCCAACAGAAGGGGAAGGAAGGTGTTCACTTTGCTATCCAAACAAAAAATTGGTAAAAATAATAATAATAATAATAATAATTAATGTGTAAAGCTAAAGTGAAACTACTATTGCATAAGTGTGTGTGTGTGTGTGTGTGTGTGTGTGTGTGTGTGTGTGTGTATGTGTGCATATATCAAGACTATGCCCAAACTCAGCCTTGCCTTCACTAATTATGCTTAGATCTCCAGCCTCCCCTCAAGGAGGAGCCCTGGGCCATAAATCCTCTGTGCCTTCAACAGTAGGATAGAAACATACAGCTAAGTCACTATCTCTGAAGTTCTAATACTGTTGCCCTCCCTGTATGATTTTAGACAAGTCTCTTATCTTCTCTAGGACCAGGGTGCCTCCTCTGAGACATGAGAGGACTCAGCAAGAGGTAACACCCCCCCACTGCTGTGTGAGTCTATGTTTTTATTAAGTTTGTGGTGGAAAGCTTCGGAGAGCAGTACATTCATTCTTTAGAATATTTTTATCCAAATCATACCTAGTAAAACATACCCTGTCTCATGAGAAATTCATCATAGTCAAAATGCTTCGTGCATCTCCATTTTGGACAGTTAAAATGCTGATTAGAACATTCAAAGAGTTTATTGCCTTTGACGTTCCCTAACTTCATCATTCAGCCCTTAGCCACTCACAGAATCAGTTTTTAAAATAGCAGTTTTGTGTATTTCTCCTAATAAAAGAAGTGCTGCACCCTATGAAACAGTTGAGGTCATTTCACAAAAAAATTAATATCTGGCCTGGGCAAAAGGACCTCTCAGTGTTCCAGAGTGTAATGTAGTTGCTGACCATTATTCAGTCTTTGCAGCACAGGGCCAACAGAAACTGATTCTATTATGAGAGCCACCTCTAGCAGCAAGTGGATGAACATCTATTCTTCTCTTCCAACTCAACTAACTGGAAATAGTGTAAAGAAATAGGAGAAGCTTTCTTGAAATGGGATAAAGGAAGGGTCATCAGCATGCCTGGGAAAGTGTCAGAGAGCCTTAGGCATGCATAAAAATCCAGATACCTATTCCTGATCCTTTGTAGAAGCCATGAACCCTTTGGATGTGCCCTACATCCAAACCACTCAGCCAGCTTGTAATCAAGAACATGACAACTGAGGGCATGAGACATCACTGAAATCACTTCCTTTTGTTTTATCCCTTTAATTAAATGGGGCAAAAAAAATTAATCCTCAGCAGGAGCAGAGCCAGTGAGTGAGAGGCACCAAGTCTTTCATCATCACATCCTGCCGGCAACTTTGTACTGGGCTTTGTATCCAGGCAGCAGATTATTGTAACTTGCCCGACAAACATAATTAATAACCTAGCTAGAGCCTCTGTGCTGGACACAGTATCTGCCAAAAAAAAAAACTAAAATGGCAGAATAGAATGGAGAAGAGGACGCAGCAGTGACAGTTACTTCCCTGCCCCATGACCCTTCTTTGTAATTAAAACCCAAACTCAATTATGTAGCTAACACTCCATGACACACCTCTTCTCTTCTGTAAGCAGTGATGGCTGATGCATAGAACATTTCCAATGCTCAAAAAAAGAGTGAAAAGCAAAATATGGTGATATCCCCAAATGGGATTTTTACACTGAATTTTTGTAGCCACTGAGCCTTACCAGGCTTTATGATTTCTGTTGTTGTGCAGCCAAGACACACATGCCTTTGTTGGGGAACAGATAAGTCATAGACCTGTGTCCTCTCTGCATCCTTCACCCATTACAATTTGAAGATATGCTGTGGCACAAATTAAAGCAAATCATGAGGCCATACCATCTGCAGACACTTTCCAAATGAGGCAGGTTGATGCAGCCGAGACTCTGCAGCTATTTCTGCAGCTGAATAGGTTTGTCAATGGTACTATTTGTCCCCCCTCTGGTACAGTTTGTTCCTTGCTGTTTAGTGCAGTTTCTTCCCTGCTGAGGCAGCTTCCAAGCAGCAGCTGTGATGCCACCCACCCGCATCCCAACACTGTCAACCAACTCCAGTAAACAGGTTGTGTGATTTGACCTCTCCTATACACACACACACACAAACACACACACACACACACACACACACACACACACACGTGTAAGAAAGTGGGAACTGGTGGTGACTTCAGCTGAGAGATGCCTCTAAGGAAATAGCAGACCCACACCAGGGAGGCTAAATACTGCCTTCTCTGATTTTTGAGGGAATAATCACTTTATTTATAAAGTTCCCCTCCTACTAGCACCCTGCAAAATAGTCACAATAGTGACTAGATAAAAACATTAATTAAGATATCATAAGCCACCCCAGAGATAGAGAAATAGAAATGAAGAGGGAATTTGCAAAAGTGGAGGTTTCAAAAAGGTCTAAAGGGAGAGAAAGCAAGTGAGAGCTGAATCAAGAGCAGGGAGTACAGCGCCTGAGAGAAGTCCAGAGATACCACACCTATAGACAGGGAGCTGAGAAGAAAGACATTCATAGATACTATACAAGACCACAAGGGACCTGCCTGGTGATCCAGGTCTCTCCAAAGAATGAGGCCATGGCAAATGGCACACTGCTGAGGATGTCTGAAAGCTCATTTCCTTCTAAACATTAATGGGACTTAACCACGGATATTAATTGCATGATTTACATAACTCTGTATAAAAATAATTACTTTTAGCTAGGCGTGGCGGCTCACGCCTTTAATCCCAGCAGTCAGGGGGCAGAGGTAGGAGGATCACAGTGAGTTCAAGGCCACCCTAAGACTACATAGTGAATGCCAGGTCAGCCTGAGCTAGAGTGAAACACTACCTCAAAAAAAAAAAAAATTGCACAAAATAAACACTTTTATAATTCACCCTAAAATAATAAATATGAAGTAAGCAGAGAGGAAACAGGAAATGAGGCTGGACTATAAAACCTCAGGAACTGCTGGGAGAGAGCCATTCCCTCCAGCAAAGCTCCACTTCCTAAAGG
This sequence comes from Jaculus jaculus, assembly GCF_020740685.1. Lineage (NCBI taxonomy): Eukaryota > Metazoa > Chordata > Mammalia > Rodentia > Dipodidae > Jaculus > Jaculus jaculus. The sequence goes on along the minus strand of NC_059108.1, from coordinate 117,067,175 downwards.
CTCCACAGCTTTCCCAAATAGTGCCACCACATAAGGACCAAGGATGCCAATACATGAGCCTGTAAGAGACCTTTCACATCCAGGCAAGATTTTTTTGAGTCTAAGCCGGCAATTAGATATATCTTTTTCTTTCTGAGGCAAACTCAAAAGACTGGTCTTTTGATGGGAGTGAGTGAGAGAGAGATAAATGGCATGCCAGGACCTCCAGCCACTGTAATTGAAATCTAGACGTGTGTGCCACCTTGTGCACAAGTGTAGCCTTGTATACTCTGTCACCTTGAGCATCTGGCTTACACAGGAAGAGTTGAACATGGTCCTTGGGTTTTGCGGGCAAGCACCTTGACCACTATGCAATCTCTCCAGCCCCAGATATGTCTTTTGCTATAGTTAGACTGTGTGTCCTCTCGTGGATTAAAACTTAATCTCAATATTGTACGATGATGTGTAGAGATGGTACTCTGAGGAGGTAATTAAGTGGGATCCCCAAGATGGAATCAATGGCTTTATCAGAAGATGAAGGTGAGCCTGAGCTAACTTGCTTCTTTTATTGCCCTTTGTGATGCCCTTTGCCATGTTATAATGTACTATGAAAGCCTTAGCAGGTGCTGAGTAAATACAAACCCCATGCCCTTACCAATATCCAGAACCATGAACCAAGTAAAACCCTGTAAGTTATCAAGTCTCGGGTATTTCGCCAAGTCAGTGGCAAACAGATTAAGATATTCCAGTCTTTAATAATAATGGTGATTTCCTAGCAGAAAGACATATTAAGTGTCTACAATAAACTATATTTATTGTTACTGTATATAAGAATAGTGATTAAGTGTGCATCCTAGGAAATAGTTCACATGTACAAATAAACATAAAATTCAGTTTTTTCTTGCTCTTATCTATTAATATCTAAAACTTTAAATTGTGATCCATCACACACAGCCAAGGAGAAATGACAAATAAAACAACTCAGAAAATACTGCTGTATACCATTGTCCCTCGTTTATTTAAACACTAGTGGAGAAAGAATTATATCTTTCTATAATACAGAAATGCATTGCATCGAAAATACTCCCACAGGAAACCTCTCAAAAATTTCAGATTGCTATCAATTTTCATGTTTTTGCATTGATACATAATTCTATCCACTATAGCATGACCACAGTTAGCCTGAAGTAATAGTTTAAGGAAAATAAACAATAACATTCTTAATAACTGATTTCATAAATACCACTATAGGGTGGCAGGGAACTGGCAAACTGGTAAAAGAATTCACCTTTTGTATAAGAGTAGGAAAAAAACAATTACTTAATATACTATTAACAATGAAACCAGCATGGTAATAACAGATCTGGTTGTGTACAATGATAGGCTGTGGGATCTATATTTTTGAGCAGTCCTCATTCGGTTAGGGTAAGCCACGATACAGGTAATCTCCTGTCATGCAATTCCCACAATGCAAATAACATTTCTGATTGGTCAACATTCAGTCCTGAGCAGAAAATGGATTTATAGGACAGCAGCTCTGTGGTATGGGCTTGTGATAAAGTCTGGTTAGCTGCACTCAGCCACATCATTCCTCCATTTGCAGTTTGACTACAATGGAGCTAAAATTTTCTGTTTTGGGATATTTCCTGGAACATTGAGGACCCACTCTCCTTCTAGTCTCTCAATAATGGCCTCCTATACAGTATATATGAATATCATACATACATACATACATACATGTCTTTCATAGAAAATACAGCTTCATTAGGAACATTTATACAGGATAGTCTTTTCACCCTACTTGAGCATTCTATACATCTGTAACTTGGTTTCAGTTATGAAGCAAATATTTCATACAGACAACTACAACAATTGTAATGAATGATTTTAACAGAATTTTAAAAATATAACCAAAGGTTTTCTTGAGAGAATGTGAATCTGACATTATCTAGTAAAAACGCCAAGGCTAATTACATATGCATTTCATACATGGTGACCTGAAATGGTATAGAATATAGATCTTACCCTTTTAGAGTTGCTGTGAGCACATGCCTGGCAAAACCAGCCTCAGGGATTGAGGGTTTCTTTTGGTGTAATGACATACCAATGTGTAAGGATTCCTAAAGCTGTATTTCCAATATATGAACAAAATTCATGGTCTTAATAGAAGTATATTTCTAGGTTACTGCATCCAAAACAAGAAAGAAAAATTTAAAAGTAGCTGAAAGATGTATATAATCTATGTGTGCAAAACCAAACAGGAAACAGAGAAGATCATTCAGTTTCTAATTTTAGGGAATGTGGGCTAATGGTTTGTGTCCAATACTCCATAATAAAGTTAAACATGAACTAATTCAGAATGAACCCCCCCAAATCCAAATTCAAAAATAGAGCCAATGTTTTTCGGCTAAAAGTACAATCTTGTCTTTCTCTCATTTATTGAGATTTCTGCCAATATTCTTGACAAATTCAGTAGTGACAGGTTTCATATTAAACTATGAAGTTAGTAACACAGATGACACACAAAAGTCAATCTCATGGTTGAAATTCATCTTACTGTACTGCATCATTATCAGCCACTTGAGTTATGACTTTTATGGCTAGAAATGTAACGCTAATATTAACTATAGTAACGATCATCAACACAGAGAAAATTGGCTTTTGTAGCAACATTATAAACCTCTCAGATTGAAAAGAGATGTTTTGAGCATCCAAGGAGCCTGCTTGGTACTGAGCAAACAACTGAATACTATACAGTCATATCTCAAATTGCTCACAACTAGTTATGGAGACCACAAAATAAGTTGTAATTAAAAACACGGTGAATCCACAGCACTTGTCCTGCATGAGACTGAGCCTGTCAATATTCCATCATGAATGGGGGAAGGGCTCATGAGTTGCAACTTTTCCTAAAGGAGCTATTGGCAGTTGATGGTTGCCAGGGGAGAGGAAATTATGATTTTTAGGATTATAGCCATTATTCAGTTGTCTGTGCACCAGTAAATATCTCCCTACCCATCCTCCTGCAAGCAAGTCAGTGGGTCACAATAAACGAAAAAAATAGAAAGATGATATAAAGTAGATGGGGGCTACTGGGGAAGAAGAGCTTGAGTGAGAGTGGAAGAGGAATGGGAAGTTAATTGGAGTGACTATAAACCTTATATACACGTATGAAATTGTTACCAAAAAATAAAGTAAAAATCCAGTGACAGGCACATTATGGTTCAGAAATGCATTAGGCCTCAAGTAATAGAAACCTCCAATGAATGGTAGGTTTATTAAGGAGAAATTAATTGTATCATTTAACAAAACACACCAAGAGCAATCAGGCCAAGGTTGATTCCATAGTGAATCATGTCAACAGGAACCAGGGTCTTTTTTGAAAAACTCTTTCTCTTTGTGCATTTTTAAAATTTATTTATTTATTTATTTAAGTGAGAGAGAGAGAGAGAGAGAGGGAAAGAGTGGGCATGCCAAAGCCTTTAGCCACTACAAATGAACTCCAGATGCATATGCCACTTTGTGCATCTAGCTTACATGGGCCATGGGGAATTTAACCTGGGTCCTATGGCTTCGCAGGCGAGCACCTTAACCACTAAGAAATCTCTCCAGCCCAGAGACCAGGGCCTTTTTATCTTTTTCCTCTACCATACTTTGGACAGAACTTTCATCCTCATGATCACAATGTAGCATAACTAGCAACAGTCACCATATTCCCACTGCTGGAAGGAAGGAACAAATGCAGAAAGAAACAGACCAGCGAAATCTCACTGCTTTAAAAAAAAAAAAAAAAAAAAAGTTTTCCCAGAAACTCTACCTACAAATTTTCACATTTCACTGGTCAGAAATTAGTCAGCCTCTCCCATATAGAAGTGTTTTGGTTGTGCCTAAAGGAGCTCTAGTAATAAATATGGATGATATGAAGAAATACAACAAGGTAGACAATGAGCCCAGTCTGCCACAGCAACTCAGGAAATGCCAAAGCATTAGCCAATGTAAATCAGGGATGGTACCCAGAGGCAAGGAAATAAGTATGGCACTAAAATGCCACAGGAATGAGGAAGGTGAAGAGACTGAAAGGAAGTATTGGTGAAAGGGAGGAGAGGAAGAGCATTCCTATCCAAGAAAGAGGACACACTCCAAGCACTGCCAGTAGCTCGACATGGCTGGAACATGGGCTTCAGGTGGACAGGACAAGAGGAAAGTAGAAATGGGGGGAAAGACTACAGATAGATTGGCATGTGGAAGGCTCTGGAGAGAATTATAGGCTGTACAATACCATGCAATTTGGCTTCACAGTGCAGTTAAAAGGCATTAGAGTTTTGGGATGTTTTCCTGTGAACCAGATACTAGCACAAAGGGGAAGGAGACCAACGCAGAGAAAAATCAACTCCTACCAAATCAGAGAGCCAGAGCCTCAGAGGCCCCCAACACCTCAGCACTGAAGCAGACCAAAAATGAACCCAACATGGCTCAGGGAAATTTTGCGGAAGAGGGGCGGAAAGAATGTCAGAGTCACATGTTGGGTCATGATTTGCAGAGACATTTATCATACCAATAACTGGGGGCTAACTCCACAATGCACGACCCATTTTCATTAACAAGAAGGGTCTAATGGGAGGGGGTAGATCACAGATGAGCCTAAATAATGGTACCAAACTGCCTGTATTTACTGAAAAGAAAACTAATAAATTAAATTTTTTAAAAAAAGGCATTAGACACTGAGGAGACTCAAATCTCATCAAACCAGAAAAATCAAAGGATACTGAGAGCTCAACACTAAAACAGATTTATAACACACCCTCCAAGGCTTATGGAATATTACAGAAGAGGAGAGGGAAATAATATAAGAGCTTCAGGGTGGGATATGTACTGTGAGACATTGTCTTCCTCACAGAGACGGAATGTCGCATTCATGACCCCACACTGATTGCCAATATCCCTCAGGTGGGATGGGAATGGGGGAGAAGGGACATTAAAATAACGCAGTGGGAATATGATCAACTTGCAATATGTTCATGTAATAATGTTCTCAATTTTCAAGAAAAGGTGCTATGATATCCTGATAATCCTTATAGCTGACATTACAGTCTTGCCTCATATCTGTCTGAGACAGACCTTTTGATAAAATAACATAATTTTCCTCTAGTCTTTTTTCCCCCAGAAAGAAATTTTCATTACTGAGCTCAAAGTAGTCACTGGGAATGTTCTGTTTATCCACTCTCTAACTACTCTGCTCTTTGAGGAGCTACATGCACCCCCATGTACCAATCTACCACATTCTGACCTTATGAAAGAGACCTGTAGTTTTACATCACTTTTCATGAGCAGTTATGTAAATCTGACTCTGAAATCAGGTGAGACTGAAGATAGTGTACAAGAAGGTGTTTGGAGCCCTACAGCCAAGCCATCTTAACCAACCCAACTTTACCAGAAGTGGTGCAATTGTTTTTCTTTTCTTCATGCCTCTCATGATTGACTCTGAAGATAGTTCTCACCACAGTAGTTGGCGATTGTTTCTATCTTGCCTCTGTGTCTAACAGTCTTGCTAACTCCTACCCTTACCCTAGTGCTTTCTTCTCCCTGTCAAAGAGCATCCCAGTCAAGGGATCCAAAAACCTATTCTGCTCTTCATGCTCATCCATGCTTCATGACTATGTGGCAGGGCTCACCTCTCAGGGGCATTTCATATGCCTTATTACTTTTCATTAGAAATAAATTTAGTTGGGAACTCTGTGTCTGGAACTCTCATCATGCAAATTTTGGCCAGTGTCTCCAAAACAAAGCTTTGCCTTACTTGCCTCCTCTGGTAAAATCCTTGAGAATAAAATTCAGAGAGTAAAAGAAATATCTTGCTGACATTGATGATACTGAAACTGACACATTTTCCTGACTAATGGGTTTGTATCAAAAAGAACAAAGTGAAAATAGACATTGGAGCTATACTGTCCTTACCGGGGCATGTTCTCCGGATTTGTGCAGAAAGCTCATTAGTATATTCCCTTGTTGCTCCTGATTGGAAAGCATGGGGTACAGCTGTATAAACATTGCTCAGACAGCTTCCAAGAATATCAACAAAGAGTGGAAATATCAACAGTACACTTAATGAGAGCATCATTGCTCAGAGATAGGAAGCTTGCAAATATGGGTTGTATGTGGGAAATGCAGAAAGAACTGAAGAGAAATAATGCAGTAAAAGAAAAATAAGGGTTGAGATGAGCGTACTTCACTTACTCCCAGGAATGAAAAACCAACAGGACTCCCTCTTGATCTCATACTATTCAGGAATATAATACACACACACACACAAATTTCTTAGAAAAATTTTCCACTAATGAGTTATAGCTCAATTATAGTGTTTAAAACATCAGAGTCAGAAATTTTTCTATCAATTATGATGCTAAATAAGTCTGAAACTCAGCTATTACTCCAGTGTGTCCAATTCTTGCCTCTGCCTCAGGATTCAAGCACAACAGTATCATGACTGACAGTATCAACAGATATGTACTTTCTTCTAGAAAGTAGGGTATATGAGTAAAAGATGCTAGAAGAGGAAACACAATAGGAAGAAACACACATAATCATTTCTATAGAATCTGAGTTTTCTGTGCCATATACCCATTCACATAGATAGTTTTTGGTTGTTCTTAACAAGTGAGAGACAACCTTTGCCCTTGAACCCAGAATTCATTCTGGTGAACACTTGTGTTCAGAAAATCTTCCCATTCTGGACCCTGTGCTCCTTAATGATACTTTTCCCATCTTTGTGATATTGTACTTGCCCCAAGCTTTTGCCTTTTCATATACCTATTCACAATTCCTACAAAACTGGATTTCAAAAAGTATCTAGAATATAAATCATTTGTACTCTGCACAAAATTCAGTCAAGTGATGGAGAGATGGCTCTGCAATTAAGGCACTTGCCTGTGAAGCCTACTGATTCAATTCCCCAGCACCCATGTAAGGCAGATGCACAGGGTTACACATGCATCTGGAATTTGTTTGCAGTGGCTCGAGGCCCTGGCATACCCATTCTCTCTTTCTCTCTCTCAAATAAATAAATTAAATGAAATGAAAATTTAGTCACTATT